>NC_084548.2:14590000-14685000 GCF_033978685.3 Nerophis lumbriciformis
GAAATTCAGGCGGACTCAGGTCCATCAGGACCTGAGTCCGCTAACCCACAATATAACCAGCATACCTGCCCAATCACGTTATAACTGTAGAATGATGGAGGGCGAGTTCTTGGTTTCCTATGTGGGTTTATTGTTAGGCAGTCACGTTTTTGTATACCGTAAAGCAGTTCGTCTGCCGTAAACAGCAATGTTGTGACACTCTTAAACAGGACAATACTGCCATCTAGTGCATTTGATGAAAGCACTTTTGTGCGTGCCACACATCAATACATCATCAGAGAGGGTGTTCAGCATGGTTAGAAAAATAGTGATAGAGAATAGAACAAGGATGGACAATTCAACCCTTAAAACCAAAACAAACAGGCTAAAGAACAGCTTCTTCCCCAGGGCCATAACCATCCTGAACGGACTGCCCCATTGTCCCTCATAACTGCCTTCTCTTCGGTGCAATAACCCATTCCACCAATCACCCTGTTTTTTTTTGTTTTTTTTTCATGTATATATTCATTTCACACCATATTCATTGCACTTCTACATTTTTTATATTTTTATATATTTGCACATTGTTTTTCTAGCATGCACACATCGCACTGTATGGAATGGCCTCAATCTCGTTACCTTGCGTAATGACAATAAAGCTGATTCTGATTCTCTTCTTAACTCAACAATGAGTAGATTAGTGTTATGTGTGTGTATGTGTGTAAATAAATGAACACTGAAATTCAAGTATTTGTAATTGGCGTGGCGCAGTGGAAGAGTGGCCGTGCGCGACCCGAGAGTCCCTGGTTCAATCCCCACCTAGTACCAACCTTGTCATGTCCGTTGTGTCCTGAGCAAGACACTTCACCCTTGCTCCTGATGGGTGCTGGTAGCGCCTTGCATGGCAGCTCCCTCCATCAGTGTGTGAATGTGTGTGTGAATGGGTAAATGTGGAAGTAGTGTCAAAGCGCTTTGAGTACCTTGAAGGTAGAAAAGCGCTATACAAGTACAACCCATTTATCATTTATTTATAAGTATTTATTTTATATATATATATATATATATATATATATATATATATATATATATATATATATAGCTAGAATTAACTGAACGTCAAGTATTTGATATATATATATAAATGAAATACTTGACTTGGTGAATTCTAGCTGTAAATATACACCTCCCCTTTTAGCCACGCCCCCAACCACGACCCCCTCCCACCCCGACCACGCCCACCCCCTCCCCCCACCTCCCGAAATCGGAGTTCTCAAGGTTGGCAAGTATGCTCTCATTCTTATTTTTTTTTTACAGGGAACCAGCGTCCCCCACAGTAGACAGTCTATTTTTGTCAGAGTTACAGGAACACTCTGCTGTTTTTAGGGAACTTAGGCAGAAAAGCTAGTTAAGTACATTTAAAGTTAAGTAAAAGTACCAATGATTGTCACACACACACTAGGTGTGGTGAAATTTGTCCTCTGCATTTGACCCATCCCATTGTTCACCCCCTGGCAGGTGAGGGGAGCAGTGAGCAGCAGCGGTGGCCGCGCCCGGGAATTAATTTTTGGTGATTTAACCCCCAATTCCAACTCTTGATGCTGAGTGGGAGGTAATGGGTCCCATTTTTATAGTCTTTGGTATGTCTAGGCCAGGGCTTGAACTCACAACCTACCGATCTTAGGGCGGACACTCTAACCACTAGGCCACTGAGTAGGCTAGTCAAAGTTCATCTTTATTGCAGCATTCTAGTGCAGTGGTGTCAAACTAATATTAGATCGGGGCCCACATGGAGAAAAATCTACTCCCAAGAGGGGCCGGACTGGTAAAATCACGGCACGATAACTTAAAAATAAAGATAACTTCAGATTGTTTTCTTTGTTTAAAAATAGAACAAGCACATTCTGAAAATGTACAAATCATAATGTTATTTTTTTTTGTTACACTTACATGTTGCGGTTAATAGTATTCTATCTTTATTTGTCGTTATTTATATTTTCTGACTAAATTATGTGATAATGTTCATCAGTCAACTCATTGGTGTTAATTTTCAATCTATCAAGATACAAAAATAATATCAAACTAAAATTACAGGATGTTATTTACCGTATTTTTCGGAGTATAAGTCGCACCGGAGTATAAGTCGCACCTGCCGAAAATGCATAATAAAAAAGGAAAAAAACATATAAGTCGCACTTTAAAACAAACAAACTATGAAAAAAAACTGCTACTTATAGTCCGAAAAATACGGTATGTAGTTTGCTCATTTTCCTCAACTGGTGCACTAACGTGTGGTTTATTTATTTTTTACATATGTAGCATAATCTACAAAGAATTGCTATTGCGACATCTAGTGGACACATTTAGAACAGCAGTTTCTTTAATTCAAACATTTCGGCTCATTTTTATACTTAGCAAACTCATCCCGCGTACGTTTGACACCCCTGCTCTAGTGTTTTTAAGAATCTGCTGCAAAAATGTGTGTCTCTCACAAGTTTTTTGTTTTTTTAAAGAACTCATGGTCCACCAGTTGAATAGACAAATGATGAAAAAAAGGAGGACTTAAAACAGAACCTTGAAAAAAAACCTAAGGAAGTTGAACAAATGACTACTGACTGCATTTGAAATAAAAGGTGTCACTGCCAAAAAGGAGAGGACTTAAAAGAGTGTTTTGAGGAACTTCTCAGTTATGTGAACCACAAGTTTGGACCCAAGTGTTATATGCGGCATGCGGCTCCTTAGCGCCGCCCTAGTGGCTCTCTGGAGCTTTTTCAAAAATGAATGAAAAATGGAAAAAGATGAGGGGGAAAAAATATTTTTTGTTTTAGTATGTTTTCTGTAGGAGGACAAACATGATACAAACCTCCCTAATTGTTATAAATCACACTGTTTATATTAAACATGCTTCACTGATTCGAGTATTTGGCGAGCGCCGTTTTGTCCTACTAATTTTGGCGGTCCTTGAACTCACCTTAGTTTGTTTACATATCTAACTTTCTCCGACTTCCTAGGACGTGTTTTATCCTTTTTCTGTCTCATTTTGTCCACCAAACTTTTAACTTTGTGAATGAAAGCACAAAGGTGAGTTTTGTCGATGTTATTGACATGTGTAGAGCGCTAATCAGACATATTTGGTCACTGCATGACTGCAAGCTAATCGATGCTAACATGCTATTTAGGCTAGCGATATGTACATATTGCATCATTATGCCTCATTTGTAGCTATATTTGAGGTCATTTAGTTTCCTTTAAGTCCTCTTAATTCAATGTATATCTCATGACACGTACACTATCTGTATGTAATATGGCTTTTAATTTTTTGCGGCTCCAGACAGATTTGTTTTTGTATTTTTGGTCCAATATGGCTCTCTCAACATTTTGGGTTGCCGACCCCTGCTCTAGTGTTTTTAAACTGAACTCGCCTGTTAAATAACCCTGATGTATAGCATTTATTTATACATATTAGTCTTGTACGGTATACCGGTATTAGTATAGTACCGCGATACTAATGAATCATATTCGGTACTATACCGCCTCTGAAAAGTACCTGTCCACCCTCTCCCGACGCCATCATGTCGTGACATTGCTGGTTTACGAGCACTTGAGCATGTTCGGCAGTGCACAATCACTGAGTACTTACAAGCAGACACAGTGTGTAGACAGAAAAGGGAGAACGGACGCATTTTGGTGTAAAAACTAATGATAAAGGTGAAGTTATAACACTGAAACGCCCTCAGGAAGAGGTGCTTTAAGACATTGCTTGCGAGCTAGCGGCTAAAGTCAATCCGCCGTCTGCAGTTTTTTAGCTACTTCTAAGTCACTAATCCTCGCCTCCATGGCAACAAATAAAGTAAGTTTCTTACAAGTATCATCCCTGCAGGACGAGGAATAGCTAAACATGCTTCACTACACACCGTAGCTCACCGGCATCAAAATGTAAACAAACGCCATTGGTGGATCTACACCTGACATCCACTGTAATGATACCAAGTACAGTAGCGTATCTAGTCGATACTACTATGATTACATCGATATTTTTTTGGCATCACAACATCTTCTTTCGTTTAAACATTTTTTATATTATGTTTATAAACGCTGTATCGATCCGTTCTGGTGAAGAAGGAGCTGAGCCGGAAGGCAAAGCTCTCGATTTACCGGTCGATCTACGTTCCCATCCCCACCTATGGTCATGAGCTTTGGGTTATGACCGAAAGGACAAGATCACGGGTACAAGCGGCCGAAATGAGTTTCCTCCGCCGGGTGGCGGGGCTCTCCCTTCGAGATAGGGTGAGAAGGTCTGTCATCCGGGAGGGGCTCAAAGTAAAGCCGCTGCTCCTCCACATCGAGAGGAGCCAGATGAGGTGGTGCGGGCATCTGGTCAGGATGCCACCCGAACGCCTCCCTAGGGAGGTGTTTCAGGCACGTCCGACCGGTAGGAGGCCACGGGGAAGACCCAGGACACGTTGGGAAGACTATCTCTCCCGGCTGGCCTGGGAACGCCTCGGGATCCCCCGGGAGGAGCTGGACGAAGTGGCTGGGGATAGGGAAGTCTGGGATTCCCTGCTTAGGCTGCTGCCCCCGCGACCCGACCTCGGATAAGCGGAAGAAGATGGATGGATGGATGGATGTTTATAAACTCAGGAAATATGTCCCTGGACACATGAGGACTTTGAATATGACCAATGTATTATCCTGTAACTACTTGGTATCAGATTGGTATCATCCAAAACTAATGTAAAGTATCAAACAACAGAAGAATAAATGATTAGACAGAAGTGTAGATAGAACATGTTAAAAGAGAAAGTAAGCAGATATTAACAGTAAATGAACAAGTAGATGAATAGTTCATTTTCTACCACTTGTCCCTAATAATTGTGACAAAATAATAGAAAGGAAAATGACACAATATGTTACTGCATACGTCAGTAGACTAATTAGGAGCCTTTGTTTGTTTACTTACTACTAAAAGACAAGTTGTCTTGTATGTTCACTATTTTATTTAAGGACTGTCACGTGGGGGTCGCAGCTCGCTGTGCGGTTGTTCTTCCAATGCAAAGAGACGGCTCCGGACAACAGCGTGAAGGTAGCATAACATAAATCATGCACTACCACAAACATAAACAATACAACAACAAAAAAGGCGAGCGTGCCTAAAACACTAGTGAAGCTAATCTTTAGCAGAAGCTAGGGCATGGACAGAGAAACTTACATAGTCAGAGCAAGACATAAACCGGTGTGACATCAAGATAATGCAGGCAGAACGAGTGATGAACAAAAGTAGGCTTAAATAACAGTGACATGATTGGTGACAGGTGTGTGTGAGTCCGAACGTGAAACAGGTGCGTGACGTGACAGGTGAAAACTAATGGTTGCTATGGGGACAAAACAAACAAAAGTGCACAAAAAGTCCAAAAACAAAACCGAACATGACTAAAACAAAACATAAGAAATATATGTTTAATGTACCCTAAGATTTTTGTTGAAATAAAGCCAATAATGCAATTTTTTGTGGTCCCCTTTATTTAGAAAAGTATCGAAAAGTACCAAAAAGTATCAAAAATAATTTTAGTACCGGTACCAAAATATTGGTATCGGGACAACACTAATACACATACATTTTGATTAATGCAAAGAACAATGTCGTTAAAAGGGACGGCGTGGCGCAGTGGAAGAATGGCCGTGCGCGACCCGAGGGTCCCTGGTTCAATCCCCACCTAGTACCAACCTTGTCATGTCCGTTGTGTCCTGAGCAAGACACTTCACCCTTGCTCCTGATGGGTGCTGGTTAGCGCCTTGCATGGCAGCTCCCTCCATCAGTGTGTGAATGTGTGTGTGAATGGGTAAATGTGGAAGTAGTGTCAAAGCGCTTTGAGTACCTTGAAGGTAGAAAAGCGCTATACAAGTACAACCCATTTATCATTTATCATTTAAGCATGTAGGCGAATAAAGCAACACTGAGTGAATGGAATAAATAAGCAAAAAACGAAAGCACCAACTTGTAAAGTGTAAAGACGAAAGGACTAGTGAATGGAAAATAGTGTTGAATAATATATATGTTCAAAGTAATACATATAGGACAATGCAGAGACATGGCCGTAATGACGGACAGACACGGCCTATCTCGGTGTTGCTGCTGCCGCTGCTGAGGTTATTTATAGGAATGATCATTCAGCATGTAATGCGGTGAAGGCCTGCTATTAGGTTACAGCACAGGAATGACATCACATCAAAAACCAGAGGGACAGATGACCTAGACGTGAAAGTTGCCCGCAAAACTTTTCTTCATTTGCCACTTTTGGACATTTAAGGCTTGGTCGGTGAAGTCATGTTTATTGTTAATTAAGGGGAGGGCTTCATGGTAGCAGATCATGTAACTGTCTGGCTGAAGGACATGTAATCTAAGTTCATAGTCTAAAAAGTTGTATAAAAACGGCAAATTGCTTTCGTTTCTACAGTACTGCATGCATCTCGTGAAAATAGAAAATAATAATTACTAAGGATGTTCCTATACGGGTTCGATGCTGCTGATTCCGATACCGATCATCCATGAGTAAGATTGGCCGATACCAATAACATATATATATATATATATGGGGCGGCGTGGCGAAGTTGGTAGAGTGGCCGTGCCAGCAATCGGAGCGTTGCTGGTTACTGGGGTTCAATCCCCACCTTCTACCATCCGAGTCACGTCCGTTGTGTCCTTGGGCAAGACACTTCAACCTTGCTCCTGATGGCTGCTGGTTAGCGCCTTGCATGGCAGCTCCCGCCATCAGTGTGTGAATGTGTGTGTGAATGGGTGAATGTGGAAATACTGTCAAAGCGCTTTGAGTACCTTGAAGGTAGAAAAGCGCTATACAAGTATAACCCATTTATCATTTATTTATAGCAGTGGCTGCGCCCGGGAATCATTTTTGGTGATTTAACTCCCAATTCTACCCCTTGATGCTGAGTGTCAAGCAGGGAGGTAATGGGTCCCATTTTTATAGTCTTTGGTATGACTCGGCCGGGGTTTGAACTCACAACCTACACTTTAACCACTAGGCCACTGAGTAGGTGAACTAATAGAACTAAATCAAATATTGCATACTACTAGGATAAAAAAAATACAAATAATAGCTTCATATTAGAATAATGAAAACTGGCACTTTTTTTGCTGTCTACTGGTCAAATGTGCATCATACAAACTACTTAATCAGTTAATGAAATCAATCAATCAGTCTCCTTCTTCTCTCCTAAATCTAAATTCTTCATTTTTACCATAACCTTTTGAACGATGACATTTCCACCATCTCCGACACTGGATGTCATCATTTCTACACTCTCATATTAACGAGTGCATTTTTTTTTTTACAGTCTGTTGCATGCTTCAATTCACGTGCAGGTCGCCTGTGCGCCCAATAAAGACTGATAGGTGAGCCTGACCACATGATAGCCACTCAAATAACCAGACAGTTTGTTACTGAGGTCTGCAGATCTGTCAGGCAGACCAGACGCCACTCCTGATTACACTGACATGTTTGTAGAGGGGCACCGGGAGTCCAAGTATGTATAGCAGCACACACACGCCAGTAATGTGACCAACATGATGGCCAACACTTTGCATCAAAGAAAAAAATAATTATTTTTTTAATATACAGTCGTGGTCAAAAGTTTACATACACTTGTAAAGAACATAATGTCATGGCTGTGTTGAGTTTCCAATCATTTCTATGACTCTTATTTTTTTGTGATAGAGTGATTGGAGCACATACTTGTTGGTCGCTAAAAACATTCATGAAGTTTGGTTCTTTTATGAATTTATTATGGGTCTACTAATAATGTGACCAAATCTGCTGGGTCAAAAGTATACATACAGCAATGTTAATATTTGGTTACATGTCCCTTGGCAAGTTTCACTGTAATAAGGCGCTTTTGGTAGCCATCCACAAGCTTTTGGTTGAATTTTTGACCACTCCTCTTGACAAAATTGGTGCAGTTCAGCTAAATTTGTTGGTTTTCTGACATTGACTTGTTTCTTCAGCATTGTCCACACGTTTAAGTCAGGACTTTGGGAAGGCCATTCAAAAACCTTAATTCTAGCCTGATTTAGCCATTTCTTTACCACTTTTGACGTGTGTTTGGGGTCATTGTCCTGTTGGAACACCCAACTGCGCCCAAGACCCAACCTCCGGGCTGATGATTTTAGGTTGTCCTGAAGAATTTGGAGGTAATCCTCCTTTTTCATTGTCCCATTTACTCTCTGTAAAGCACTAGTTCCATTGGCAGCAAAACAGGCCTGGAGCATAATACTACCGCCACCATGCTTGGAAAGTTCTGTGGTCCGAATTCTTCAGGACAACCTAAAGTCATCAGCCCGGAGGTTGGGTCTTGGGCGCAGTTGGATGTTCCAACGGGACAATGACCCCAAACACACGTCAAAAGTGGCAAAGGAATGGCTAAATCAGGCGAGAATGAAGGATTTAGAATGGCCTTCCCAAAGTCCTGACTTAAACGTGTGGACAATGCTGAAGAAACAAGTCCATGTCAGAAAACCAACACATTTTCAGTAGACCCATAATAAATTCATAAAAGAACCAAACTTCATGAATGTTTTTTGTGACCAACAAGTATGTGCTCCAATCACTCTATCACAAAACAATAAGAGTTGTAAAAATTATTGGAAACTCAAGATAGCCATGAAATTATGTTCTTTACAAGTGTATTTAAACTTTTGACCACGACTGTATGTACACATTTAGCATTGAATTGACACACACACACACACACACACACACACACACACACACACACACACACACACACACACACACACACACACACACACACACACACACACACACACACACACACACACAGTGAACATCCATCTGAGGGATACAGTAGCTGAACTCTTATAACAGAGACAAGTCTGGCCTTTCATCTAAACACTAACAGTTCTCAGTCTGCTCAGCTATTAGCCTAGGGGCCACAAGATACACTGTTAATGGCTAAAATAAATGGCCCTCCAATCATTGAGGCTGGACTGTGGAGGTTATCATACTTGGTGTAGCAAGCCAGAGAAACAACCTAATTCTTTCCAGCTGCAAGACTTTGTGTGTGTGTGTGTGTGTGTGTGTGTGTGTGTGTGTGTGTGTGTGTGTGTGTGTGTGTGTGTGTGTGTGTGTGTGTGTGTGTGTGTGTGTGTGTGTGTGTGTGTGAGAGAGAGGGAGCGAGAGAGAAAGAGAGAGAGAGGACGATTGACTAAACGTTCAGAGGCTAAAATGACAAGATTTACTTGGCCCCTTAAATGCAGCAGGCTGCATATACTGTAAGAGGGACTTGACTGTGTGTGTTTGTGCATGTGTGTGTTTGTGCATGTGTGCATATACTTTAAGTGTGTGTATGTCAAAGGCGAATTAATCATTGATTTCAAAACAATAAACATTTCGTCTTTAGTGGTTTCCATTTGGGAAATAATGTTGCACTGATATAGCCATAAACTGTACCATCAATCAATCAAAACACACACGGTCCAAATCACAACCACAAATTAATATACAACTATGATAAAGTTAAAGTACCACTGATAGTCACACACACACTCGGTGTGGTGAAATGACTCTCTGCATTTGACCCGTCCCCATAGTCCACCACCTGGGAGGTGAGGGGAGCAGTGAGCAGCAGCGGTGGCTGCGCTCGGGAATCATTTTGGTGATTTAACAATAATGATAATATAATATTTGCAATACAACTTTTACGATTCTTATTAAAGGGGAGCTATCGTATTTTTCGGAGTATAAGTCGCATCGGAGTATAAGTCGCACCCGCCGAAAATGCATAATAAAGAAGGGAAAAAACATATATAAGTCGCACTGGAGTATAAGTCGCATTTTTTGGGGAAATGTATTTGATAAAACCCAACACCAAGAATAGACATTTGAAAGGCAATTTAAAATAAATAAAGAATAGTGAACAACAGGCTGAATACGTGTACGTTATATGAGGCATAAATAACCAACTGAGAACGTGCCTGGTATGTTAACAAGCCACAACGACATCCTCGGTGCAGAGCCCACAATGGATTGATTTATTGATATGTTTTGAAGTATTCTAAATATTAGATAGATTCGATCAAAAGTCCGCTTACAATGGAGCCTATGCATTAATAACAGCAATAACAGTGCAATACATGTTCATAACATGGTCACTACTGCCTAGTTTCTCATGTTAAATTCTTATTTTTACGGTTATATTTTCATTCTTATCGTTGCTTTTTATTTTTATTCGTATTGTAATATTTTCAATTTTATAATAACTATAACATATAGAACATGCTATACGTTTACCAAACAATCTGTCACTCCTAATCGCTAAATCCCATGAAATCTTATACGTCTAGTCTCCTACGTGAAAGAGCTAAATAATATTATTTGATATTTTACGGTAATGTATTAATAATTTCACACATAAGTCGCTCCTGAGTATAAGTCGCACCCTCAGCCAAACTATGAAAAAAACTGCGACTTATAGTCCGAAAAATACGGTACACTTTTTTTGGGGGAATTTCGCCTATCGTTCACAATCATTATGAAAGACATGACAACAGATGGATTTTTTTTGCATTCTAAATATTAAATAAACGTAAATAAAAGTCGGCTCACAGCGTAGCCAATTGGAGCTCCACTATTCCGCCCATAAAATCTGACAAATAACCATTCAAATAACCATGACGAATATTAACCATGTATTCGTGATACTAATATTATAAGCGCTAACGCAGACAAACTATTAATAGCGGCGACGTGATCACTTCAGAGTCTCCCTATGTTTACGTCATCGAGTGGTCTGCTGTTTCCTCGCTTCCCTGCTGCCTGTAAGTTTTATTCTAGATCATAAATCATGCCTCTCACCAGAAAAGTAGATGGCTGAGGATATAATCCGACAAGTTGGGACACTTTGACAGCCATTTAGGACCCCGGAAATGGCCAGAATGACACAAAAAGCGCTTGTTACGCCCCACTGCCCCACCCCGTTTCTTCGTGATCAAATCAAATCAAATCAACTTTATTTATAAAGAACATTTAAAATTTACCACAGGGGTAGCCAAAGTGCTGTACAATGGGCAGGTTAAAAAATAATACGAGTACCGAGCAAACACAACACAACACAAACAGAACACGATAAAAAATAAATAAATAAAATAGAAAAAATAAAAACATAAAAACAGGTTCACAGCAGGTGTATTATGGGGCGCCATAGCAGGATGGATATCACTCAGTGTTAAAAGCCATTGAATAAAAGTATGTTTTTAAGAGAGATTTAAAAACAGGGAGAGAGGAAGAGTCTTTCTTCACCTAAATGGGAATATACTGTATGAACATCCCAGCAGTCGGCATCCTAATGACAGCAGACCTTGCACAGTAAGTGATGTTTTATTATGTTTGTTGGCTCTCATAAAGTCTGCAGTGAGCACAAATCAGTCATGAAATTTTGAAATGAATGCGCCGCGTATGCTTAAAATGATCAAAACATGTCAATATTAAATGTTATTATAAATGTGCCCGTCACAAAATTACATATATACTTACTTCATGTATATAGAACTTTAATGGACGTCTTTGGATGTTTTCTTAGGGGCTCTATCAGCAGAATTGAACGGCTCAAATAGATAGATAGATAGATAGATAGATAGATAGATAGATAGATAGATAGATAGATAGATAGATAGATGGATAGATACATTGTACCTTATTGATTCCTTCAGGAAAGTTCCCTCAGGAAAATTGAAATTAAAATTCCAGCAGCAGTGTACAGAATTGAGATCAAATTTAAAAAGTAAAAAGTAAATAATGGGGGTATAAATGGAAATAAAATTGAAAATATTACAATACGAATAAAAATAAAAAGCAACGATAAGAATGAAAAATATAACAGTAAAAATAAGAATTTAACAAGAGAAACTAGGCAGTAGTGACCATGTTATGAACATGTATTGCACTGTTATTGCTGTTATTAATGCATAGGCTCCATTGTAAGCGGACTTTTGATCGAATCTATCTAATATTTAGAATACTTCAAAACATATCAATAAATCAATCCATTGTGGGCTCTGCACCAAGGATGTCGTTGTGGCTTGTGCAGCCCTTTGAGACACTTGTGATTTAGGGCTATATAAATAAACATTGATTGATTGATTGACTGTCATGTCTTTCATAAGGATTGGGAACGATAGGCACAGTTCCAAAAAGTACAGTTCCCCTTTAACAATGGCCTAAGATAAAATGCAGTAATCAAACATACCAAAAAAAAAAGCAGATTAACTGAAAATGGAACATAAAAGACTCAACACATACATGCAAACAACTGCTCCAATACAGTATGTTCTAAATTATACTAGAAAAAATACTAAACTAATATTTTATTTATTATTGTGCGTGATCTTCCATATTAATCCCACAACAACCACTGGAATATTCCAATCTGTTGCATTCCCTGCACGTGTTAGAATTAGCCGCCTTTCGACACGCTCCCTATATATAGTCCACCCCAATTCCACTTAATTCATTTCCTCACTTATGCAGTTACAGTCGTGGTACCACCACATCCTCTCCTGCCAAGGCCCACCTTGTGGCCTGCTTTCCCATCTCTCACGTGCACAAACACATAAACACGCTCGCTTTCACCACACCTTCACATTAGCGCTCTGAGGTGGGCGAGGCTCATCCAATGCATCTACTATACTGTAAATGAGTGGACCTTGGAGGAAGCCACACGTTTAGGAGAGGTGAAGAAAAGGTGAACACTTTAGGGTTCCTGGTTCGAACCCCGGCTTCCGACATCCTAGTAAAGTACGTTGTGTCCTTGAGCAACCCCACCCTTGCTCCTGATGGGTCGTGGTTAGGGCTTTGCTTGGCAGCTCCCGCCATCAGTGTGTGGATGTGTGTGTAAATGGGTAAATGTGGAAATAGTGTCGAACTGCTTTGAGTACCTTGAAGATAGAAAACTATATAAGTATAACCTATTTACCATTTAAATAAGGATATACTGGTATGATGGTTTTTGTTATTGTTCTGTCCCAGAATGTCATTTGTTGTTTTTTTTTTAAATTTCACAGTGTTTCTCACCTTCTGACATTTGCAACTTTTTTTGGCCCCATGGTCATACTTGCCAACCTTGCGACCTCCGATTTCAGGGGTGGGGGGGCGGGGGCGGGGGCGGGGGGGCATGGTTGGGAGTGTGGTTAAGAGGGTAGGAGTATATTTACAGCTAGAATTCACCAAGTCAAGTATTTCATATATATATATATATATATATATATAAGAAATACTAAGCCAAGTATTTCATATATATATATATATATATATATACATATATATATACACACATATATATATATATATATACATATAAATATACATATATATACACATATATATATATATATATATACATATGTATATATATACACAAGAAATACTTGACTTTTAGTGAATTCTAGCTAAAAATATATATTTATTTTATTATATATATATATATATATATATATACATATATATATATATATATATAAAATAAATCATTGAATTTCAGTGTTCATTTATTTACACATATACACACACATAACACTCATCTACTCATTGTTGAATTAAGGGTTGAATTGTCCATCCTTGTTCTATTCTCTGTCACTGTTTTTCTAACCATGCTGAACACCCTCTCTGATGATGCATTGCTGTGTGGCACGCACAAAAGTGCTTTCATCAAATGCACTAAATGGCAGTATTGTCCTGTTTAAGAGTGTCACACCATTGCTGTTTACGGCAGACGAACTGCTTTACGGTAGACAAAAACGTGACTGCTGTTGTTGTGTGTTGTTGCCGCGCTGGGAGGACGTTAATGAAACTGCCTAACAATAAACCCACATAAGAAACCAAGAACTCGCCCTCCATCATTCTACAGTCATAATGTGATTGGGCAGGTACGCTGTTTATATTGTGGGAAAGCGGACTCAGGTCCGCATGGACCTGAGTCCGCCTGAATTTCGGGAGATTTTCGGGAGAAAATGTGTCCCAGGAGGTTTTCGGGAGAGGTGCTGAATTTCGGGAGTCTCCCGGACAATCCGGGAGGGTTGGCAATTATGCCCATGGCGGATTAATATTACAATAAAAAGTGCTAGCTAGCAGAGTCAGCTGGTGATGATGTCATAGACCGAGCTGGGGTGGAAGTTAATGGCAGGTTCTGGTAAAGACACGGTACAAATACAGTTGGACACGGACAGTGTATTAATAGCATGACATGACTGAGTCACTAGCAATCACCAAATGATTGCCAAGCGTGGCACACGCTGCTGCTCACTGCTCCCCTCACCTCCCAGGAGCTGAACATGGGGATGGGTCAAATGCAGAGGACACCACACCCAGTTTGTGTGTGTGACAAACATTGGGACTTTAACTTTAGCATGTGAGAGTCTTTGTTCACTGACTCATTTGTCAGACGCAATGAAAAAAAACAACTAAATATTTTGGGGAAATTATATTTTTAATCCAAAACCAAATCCTACGAAAATCGGGGCTTATTAAAATCAGGGTACCACTGTATGTGATTCAATAAAAGGTATTTAGTTTACATATGTTTGGTAATTGTTTCCTGTGAATTGGGGAGAGGGAAGATAGCATTTTTTGCGTATTTTTCTCCAGATGTGTCCAGGCTAAGGTTGGGTACTGGATTTGGTACTTTTATGGGTACCAGCTGACCACTGTTACACCACAAGTGCTTTTTTGGTAACACTTTAGTATTGGGAACACATATTCACCATTAATTAGTTGCTTATTAACATGCAAATTAGTAACATATTGGCTCTTAATTAGTCATTATTAAGTACTTATTAATGCCTTATTCTGCATGGCCTTATTATACAACCAGTAAGCCATTAACTAAGAGTCTTCCCTCAATAACCTCAGAATTATTGCTTATTAGTAGCCCTAACCCTAATATTTTCCCCTAGTGTCCAAATAACTCTAAATTAAATGATAAATGATAAATGGGTTGTACTTGTATAGCGCTTTTCTACCTTCAAGGTCAAAGCGCTTTGACAGTATTTCCACATTCACCCATACATTCACACACTGATGGCGGGAGCTGCCATGCAAGGCGCTAACCAGCAGCCATCAGGAGCAAGGGGTGAAGTGTCTTGCCCAAGGACACAACGGACGTGACTAGGATGGTAGAAGGTGGGGATTGAACCCCAGTAACCAGCAACCCTCCGATTGCTGGCACAGCCACTCTACAAACTTCACCACGCCGTCCCCCAATTACGTCTGTGTTACTTTAATAAGCAACTCATTAATGATGAATATATTCCTCATACTAAAGTGTTACCGCTTTTTTTTATTGTAATATTAATCCACCATGGGGCCAAAGAAAGTTGCAAGAGCCAGAAGGTGAGAAACACTGTGGAATAAAACAAAACAAAACAACAAATGACATTTTGAATATTAACAAAAACCAACATACCATTATATCCGGTATTACCGGGTACTCAATCACTTCAAATCAAATGGTACCATATTTCAATACCTTTTTTACCTCAAACACTTGGCGTGCGGACGTGTATTTATAGCGGACTCCTAGGTAATGTTGCAGTTTTCCATACAACAACAAAGCAGGCGTGCCTGATAGAAAGCGCTTAAAAGCGAGGCTACACTTTTCAAAACACACTAGCTCAATGGAATTTACATTAGATATGTCAAATACATGCTACTGATTATATATATATATATATATATACATATATATATATATATATACATATATATATATATATATATGAGACTCAGAAGTTTAAAAAAAAAACAAGATATAACAGCTGGACAGCATAGTTATTAGTTCAGTTTTAAATGCTTATAAAAGAGACTGTTATTTACCAAATGAACATTTATTACCACATTAACACACAAAAAAGTATGGGGAATTGATACCGTTGAGGGGCCAGTATCGATACCCAGGTATTGATTCAATTGTAAAAGGTACTTGTTCCGAGTCGAGGCATAGGTTCAAATTTGTATGCGTGTGCACCTCTTCCGTATAGGCCTGATAAAGCAGTGTTTTTCAACCACTGTGCCGCAGCACACTAGTGTACTGTGAGATACAGTGGGATATTATGTAATTTCACCTATTTGGGTTAAAACAATTTTTTACAAACCAGTAATAATCTGCAAATAATGTGCCGTTGTTGAGTGTCGGTGCTGTCTAGAGCTCGGCAGAATAACCGTGTAATACTCTTCCATATCAGTAGGTGGCAGCCGGTAGCTAATTGCTTTGTAGATGCTGGGAACAAGGTTTGTCGTGATCACAATGTACGGGAGGCATTCAACCAAAAATAAACAAAAGGCGAGTGCCGTTAAGAAAAGGTATTGAAGCTTAGGGATGGCTACGCAAAACAAAACTAAAACTAAACTGGCTGCAAAGTAAACAAAAACAGAATGCTGGACGACAGCAAAGACTTACAGCGTGTGGAGCAGACGGCGTCCACAAAGTACATCCGTACATGACAATCAACAATGTTCACACAAAGAAGGCTAGCGTCCGCACAACTTAAATCGTCTTCAAGGAAGACATGAAACTGCTACAGGAAAATACCAGCAAAACAGGAGAAGCCACCAAAATAAGAGCGCAAGACAAGAACTAAAACACAACACTCAGGAAAACACCAAAAATCTCCAAATAAGTCACGGCGTGATGTGACAATACACCTACTTTGAGACAAGAGCTATCTTGAAAGAGGTTCCGCAGCCTCCGACGCAGAACATCCAGGTTCTGTAACAGCTTCTTCCCTCAGGCCGTAAGACTCTTGAACGCATCATAATTAAATTATCCCCTCAACTCCCCGCAAAATGGATTAACTAGCTGGAATAAAAAAGACAATATAACATACATCCATAAACGTGGACGCATGTGAAAAAGTGCAATATATTTATCTGTACAGTAATCTATTCATTTATTTATATATATATATATATATATATATTTAATTATTTTATATATATATTATATATATTATTTATATATATTTATTTATTTATATATGCACCTTATTGCTTTTTTATCCTGCACTACCATGAGCTTATGTAACAAAATTTCGTTCTTATCTGTGCTGTAAAGTTCAAATTTGAATGACAATAAAAAGGAAGTCTAAGTCTAAGTCTAAGTCTTGATCCATGGTTGGTTATGGTTTAAATTCATATCCAACAATTGCGAGAACAACTTTTTAACTGTCAATATCGGCTGCTGAGTTTAATTTTTCTACGATTTCTACTGGTTGTGTGCCTGGGGATTTTTTTCGATGAAAAAAATGCGCCTTGGCTCAGAAAAGGTTGAAAAACACCGCGATAGAGCGTCACTGCATAATTGACTTGCCACGCTCCTTACAAGCGGACTAACGGTAATAATTATCCACGGAGATAATGGAGGAGGAGCAGAGCAACAGGAGACTGTATGAGGCATCAGTGGCTTTAAATTGGAGAAACACAAGCCTTAATCCCTGAGGTGGAGTTTCCTCCCTTCGAAAAAGAACAGAGCTCGGTCTTATCTGTGTGGTCCACTGGCTCAACTTTCTGTCTCCGTGTCCCTCTCTGCTATACGTCCTTGTTCTCTGTGCACGTATTGTGTGTGTGTGAAGTCCGATCTCCCTTAACCCCCCCCGCCCCCCAAGTCACCTGGATGACCCTCCCTACCCAAGAACACCATAAAAAAAAGCAGAATATTGGGCATTATTTGCCATAACCGATGTTCTTTTTTGTCCATCTTTGACCGACCTTTGACCTTTCTTTCTGCCGCTTCCAGAATACCCCTCGTGCATGTTTGCTGAGCTAACACGCGAGGTAAGGCGATACGCGGCGGTCACTATCCTCTTACACCCACGGCCGTCTGCAGAATAGCGTGTTTGTCCTCGGCTCGCACCGCTACCTTATTCCCACCCGGAGTCCGCGGCGGCAAACTCGCACTTTGCTTAAAACGCGCATTCTCCGAGCCGTGATTATTTTCCTACAGACTACTTCTTCCTAACACACCTCGGAGGTTGTGTGTTTGGATTAATTACCAGGGGCGGCATGTCTGTTTGTGTGCGAGGAGGCGCAAACGCGAGGCTGCGTTTATTGAAAGCTGCCATCCCTCGGATAAACATACACGCACTGACAAGATCCTCCTCCAAAAAAAAAAAGGAGGAACAAGGTGTCACGGGAGATATCGGAGAAAATAATCATCCGGGTTCAGAGGTGGCAAGGTGAGGGGAACGTGCGGACGTGCTGAGAAAACAACACGGGGCGGCTGGTGTTTGAGGAGGTTTTGGATGTAAAAATGGGAAACGGCGAAGGAATTTCAGGGAATTCTTGGGAAAATTAGTTATGACATAAATCTCGCTTCTATACCCTTTTTTGCTTGGAAAAACTAAACTGGCTGCAAAGTAAACAAAAACAGAATGCTGGACTACAGCAAAGACTTACAGCGTGTGGAGCAGACGGCGTCCACAAAGTACATCCGTACATGACAATCAACAATGTTCACACAAAGAAGGCTAGCGTCCGCACCACTTAAATCGTCTTGATTGCGAAAACAAAGCAGGTGCGGGGAATGTTCAAGGAAGACATGAAACTGCTACAGGAAAATACCAACAAAACAGGAGAATTCTTGGGAAAATTAGTTATGACGTAAATCTCGCTTCTATACCCTTGTTTGCTTGGAAAAACACGGTGGTACGCTAATCCAATAAAGATCTACCGCCTGAACGAGAGGCGGCTCACTCTGACAGCGGTACCCGGGAGGATATGACTCTGCCAGAGTGTCAGGTCTGGCTGGAACTCGTGTAAAATGAAGTATTCGAGGCCGGAAGGTCCGTGTACCCTCCGTTCATTCTATTTCCAATTCTTAAACGCAAATCAAAAACAAAATTAGGGCCGTTTTTTTCAATTTTTATTATATAAGGCCTTTCGCCCGAGTGCAGCCGGGTTTAGGCTCCAGTCCCGTCCCCCAACCCCGAAAAAGACAGGCGGTAGAAAATGGATGGATGGCTTAAACAATATTAGATATATTATTGCTTTTGTAAAAGACCTGTACAGTAGATACGCCTGCAATTTTGCAATAAGTTTGACATTGAAAAAATATGCTAAACAATTCAGTCGGTGTATGTTTTTGGTCATTGCAATTTATTTTTATGAACGGAATTTGAAAAACAAAAAATGACTGGTTTCTTTGAATTTCAATTTGAAAAACACCTTTTGTTGTTTTTAGTGTCGAAGGACAATGTTCCGTGTACCTTCCATTCATTCTATTTCCAATTCTTAAACGCAAATCAAAAACAAAATTAGGGCCGTTTTTCGATTTTTATTATATATGGCAGATTTGAAAAACAAAAAAGGGTTGATTTTCATTAAAATATTGCCATAAAATTGGATTTTGTGCCGTTTTCCTTATATGGATTTTTATTTTTCCAGATAAACACAAAAATCGAATATACGTTCATCCAAAATGCAAAAATGCGTGTTTATCAGTGGGATGAAAAATTGAACCGGAAGCAGTATTTTAGCTTTTGCTTTTGTGTTTAGCATGTTTTTAGCATAACACTTTGATTGATTGATTGAAACTTTTATTAGTAGATTGCACAGTACAGTACATATTCCGCTAACATCTTTGGTCCGTGCACCGTTCATTCGATTTCGAATTCTCCAAAGCAAATCAAAAAACTAATTTTGGGCCATTTTTTCTATTTTTATTTCTGAACTATTTAATGAGACCTTTTTAAAACGACAATAGGACTCCTACTGAACAAAAATGTTAGCGTTATGCTAAAAACATGCTAAATGGGAAGGAAAAGCTAAAATACTGTTTCCGGTTCAATTTGTCATCACACAGATACACACGCATTTTTGCATTTTGGAAAAACATATAGTCGATTTTTGTGTTTGTCTGGAAAAATACAAATCCATAAAAAGAAAACCAATCCAATTTTATGGCACTATTTTAATGAAAATCAACCCTTTTTTGTTTGTTTTCAAATCTGCCATATATAATAAACATCAAAAAACGGCCCTAACTTTGTTTTTTGATTTGCGTTTCAGAATTGGAAACAGAATGAATGGAAGGTACACGGTCTTTTTTCAACAGAAGTCCTATTATAATTTTTTTTTTTTAAAGTATCATTAAATAGTTGTCCAACTTTTGTTTCAGAAATGAAAATAGAAAAAATGGCCCGAAATGTGTTTTTTGATTTGCATTCAAGAATTCGAATTAGAATGAACGGACCCTGGAACAGACACAGGCTCGTGAGACCCGCCTGGAAAAGGCAGCAGTAAAAACGAGGGCAGTCTTACTTTGCCTTCTCATTTGGGGAAATTATGGTGACAAAGAGCAGAGGATGCTAGACTTAAACCAACACTTTCCAGGATGCTGTTCAACCTCCAAATGTGGTCTGATTCGGAAACTCTTTTAATAAATATAACGGTTTTTGGGTTAGTGGGTGTTTTGTTCATTTTTCTTTTAATAAATAGGGATTGGAAAACTAAAAACTACTGGTTCGTCTGGTCCGGGTACCTTCCGTTCATTCTTCTATGTTAGCTACCTCTCTTTGTTTATAATGTATATTTTCTGCTGGATCTACTCTCTATTTTATGCCACAGCTGTTACATATACTGTAATATTGTACATGGTAATTGTCATATATTGTATATATTATGTAAAAATATTATATAATATAATATATCAGTATATATCATATACTGTTTATATGTAAATATTACATATATGTTATATTTCCATTTTCTACCGCTTGTCCTTTTCGGGGTTGGGGGAGGGGACTGGAGCCTAAACCCGGCTGCACTCGGGCGAATGGCAGAGTAAACCCTGGACACGTCCCCAGCTCATCGGAGGGCCAACACAGATAGACATTGATTGATTGATTAATTGAGACTTTCATTAGTAGGTTGCACAGTGAAGTACATATTCCGTACAATTGACCACTAAATGGTAACACTTGTTTAAGTCGGGGTCCACTATTCATGATACAGATATATACTATCATATATAGTATCATCATAATACAGTCATCACACAAGATAATCATCAGGGTGTATACATTGAATTATTTACATTATTTACAATTCGGGGTGTGGAGGTGGGGGCGGGGGGGTTAGGTTTGGTTGTTATCATCAGTCATCAACAATTGAGAACAGAGAAATGGATATTGAAACAGTGTAGGTCTGACTTGGTAGGATATGTACAGCAATCTGTGGGAACCATAACAAGATCTGGTAGCTCAGTTACAGCTCATGTTATTCCATTCTGTGTTATATGTGTTTTATGTCGCACGATTGCGCCAAGTAAAATCCCTTGTTTGTGAACCCGTTCTCAAACAATGGCAATAAAAACTCTTCTGATTCTGATTCTGATATCTTTTTTACATGCATCAGGCAATTAACAATTGTGAGTGAAGCCACATATTGTGATCATCTTGAAGCCTTCAAACTTTGACGACCCATCCCAACAAGCACTCGGATTAAAATAAGACTAACTCACAAACCACAGATGTTGTGGGGTCTTTTTTTCTCCCCTCGAAATTCCTACAGGGGTGGGAAACCCCCCCCCAGAGCATATGTAGCCTATGTAAAAGGTTAGGAAAACCAGTAACTTCCCCGCAGCCATGGTAGTTAAACCACAAAACGTCTGCAGTACCTGCTCCCCCGGATTGAATACACAACCCCAAAAATAAACCTTTCATTCTCGCCACCAGGCAGAATTTTTTTCCGGAGTCTCCTAAAAATACAACATTGGTATTGGAGCATGATGTCCAACAGCTGTGTGTGCGCTAGGGACTTAGAGAGAGCCTGGTATTTCTGTGGTGGACCTTAAGGCGGGAGCCAAGTGGAACCAAGGCAGGCGTGCCGCTGGAATTCCGGGTTCAACCACTGGCTTCCTCCTTCCAGTTATTGACAAATCACCGCTGGCACCAGTTTTAGACGACCAGGAGAAGGAAAGGAAGTCCTGCCCCTTCTAATGCATATTTGTTGGGATAGTGAGGTGTTCTAAAAGAACCTTCAGCATCGGAGGTCATCAAGGCCTTTATGGTTGTTCATTTTTAGGGCTCTTACCAATGTGTTACAAGTGTTCCCACTAAAAGATTAGGTTCTTGAGGCCCACTTCCAATTATGACTCGGCAACTTTTACACAGCCCTCCCTTCTTTTTCTTCTACATCTCTCTCTCAGTTTAGGAAGGTATAATTTCATACTTGCCAACCCTCCCGGATTTTCCGGGAGACTCCCGAAATTCAGCGCCTCTCCCGAAAACCTCCCGGGACAAATTTTCTCCCGAAAATCTCCCGAAATTCAGGCCACAACACCTCCAGCTCCATGCGGACCTGAGTCCGCTTTCCCACAATGTAAACAGCATGCCTGCCCAATCACGTTATAACTGTAGAATGATGAAGGGCGAGTTCTTGGTTTCTTATGTGGGTTTATTGTTAGGCAGTTTCATTAACGTCCTCCCAACGCGGTAACAACACACAACAGCAGCAGTCACGTTTTTTGTCTACCGTAAAGCAGTTCGTCTGCCGTAAACAGCAATGTTGTGACACTCTTAAACAGGACAATACTGCCATCATAACATCAATAACATATACGACTTTTAGAGAGTGCAGTGTACAACTGCGCACACAACAAGGAGACGAAGCAGAAGAACGAGGAAGATACAGCCATGGCGACGCCGACGACGAGTAAGATGAAGAAATACGCTTTGTTGCACCTTTCCTGCCTGAGTCCGGCGATTAGTTGCAAATCTTGCTTTATTGATTGCTTGCACACAGCCAATCCAACACAAAATAAACTAGTCCCCGCCCGCACTCACGCTACCGCTCCCTCTCTTCTCTCACCCACACACTCACTGACGTCACTCACCTCACATGCTCACCTATTAAAGGGCCACATACACACATACGCTACTCTCATAAAAGCTTGTAAGTTCCAAGCCGCAGCTGCGATTGGACCTGGATAGCCTCCGGGAAGAAGTAGTGGACTACCAAGTGCTTGGCACTGAAGATCTTCCTCAGGAAGCAAAGATTGACCGGTTTTGGGCCATGCTCGGGAGAGATGGAAGATTCCAGACTCTAATGCATTTGATGAAAGCACTTTTGTGCGTGCCACACATCTATGCATCAACAGAGAGGGTGTTCAGCATGGTTAGAAAAATAGTGACAGAGAATAGAACAAGGATGGACAATTCAACCCTTAACTCAACAATGAGTAGATGAGTGTTATGTGTGTGTATATGTGTAAATAAATGAACACTGAAATTCAAGTACTTCTTTTATTTATATATACATATACACATATACATATATATATATATATATATATATATATATATATATAATAAAATTTATATATATATATATATATATATATATATATAGCTAGAATTCACTGAAAGTCAAGTATTTCTTAGATATAAATATATATATATATATATATATGAAATACTTGACTTGGTGAATTCTAGCTGTAAATATACTCCTCCCCTCTTAACCACGCCCCAACCACGCCTCCACCCCAACCACGCGCCCCGCACCATCCCCCGACCACGCCCACCCCACCCACCTCCCGAAATCGGAGGTCTCAAGGTTGGCAAGTATGTACAATTTATATACGGTGCGTGAATGTGCATACGTAAATAAGGAAGTGATTTCGCTCTCTTTAGTGGACACACATTAAAAGAAACTCACTCTGGGAAGAATGGCCGCCCGGATCTGAACCCGAGTGGTGTTCTGTTATTGGACTTTTGTGCTCGTCACAGATTGTCGATAACAAACACGATGTTCAAACATAAGGGTGTCCATATGTGCACTTGGCACCAGGACACCCTAGGCCGCAGTTCCATGATCGACTTTGTAGTTGTGTCATCGGATTTGCGGTCTCATGTTTTGGACACTCGGGTGAAGAGAGGGGCGGAGCTTTCTACCGATCACCACCTGGTGGTGAGTTGGCTGCGATGGTGGGGGAGGATGCCGGACAGACCTGGCAGGCCCAAACGCATTGTGAGGGTTTGCTGGGAACGCCTGTCAGAGTCTCCTGTCAGAGAGAGTTTCAATTCCCACCTCCGGAAGAACTTTGAACATGTCACGAGGGAGGTGCTGGACATTGAGTCCGAGTGGACGATGTTCCGTACCTCTGTTGTCGAGGCGGCCGATTGGAGCTGTGGCCGCAAGGTAGTTGGTGCCTGTCGTGGCGGTAATCCTAGAACCCGTTGGTGGACGCCGGCGGTGAGGGATGCCGTCAGGCTGAAGAAGGAGTCCTATCGGGTTCTTTTGGCTCATGGGACTCCTGAGGCAGCAGACAGGTACCGACAGGCCAAGCGGTGTGCGGCTTCAGCGGTCGCGGAGGCAAAAACTCGGACATGGGAGGAGTTCGGGGAGGCCATGGAAAAAGACTTCCGGACGGCTTCGAAGCAATTCTGGACCACCATCCGCCGCCTCAGGAAGGGGAAGCAGTGCAGTGTCAACACCGTGTTTGGTGGGGATGGTGCTCTGCTGACCTCGACTGCGGATGTTGTGGATCGGTGGAGGGAATACTTCGAAGACCTCCTCAATCCTACCAGCACGTCTTCCTATGAGGAAGCAGGGCCTGGGGAATCTGTGGAGGGCTCTCCTATTTCTGGGGCTGAGGTTGCCGAGGTAGTTAAAAAGCTCCTCGGTGGCAAGGCCCCGGGGGTGGATGAGATCCGCCCGGAGTTCCTTAAGGCTCTGGATGTTGTGGGGCTGTCTTGGTTGACAAGACTCTGCAACATCACGTGGACATCGGGGGCGGTACCTCTGGATTGGCAGACCGGGGTGGTGGTTCCTCTCTTTAAGAAGGGGAACCGGAGGGTGTGTTCCAACTATCGTGGGATCACACTCCTCAGCCTTCCCGGTAAGGTCTATTCAGGTGTACTGGAGAGGAGGCTACGCCGGATAGTCGAACCTCGGATTCAGGAGGAACAGTGTGGTTTTCGTCCTGGTCGTGGAACTGTGGACCAGCTCTATACTCTCGGCAGGGTCCTTGAGGGTGCATGGGAGTTTGCCCAACCAGTCTACATGTGCTTTGTGGACTTGGAGGCATTCGACCGTGTACCCCGGGAAGTCCTGTGGGGAGTGCTCAGAGAGTATGGGGTAACGGACTGTCTTATTGTGGCAGTTCGCTCCCTGTATAATCAGTGTCAGAGCTTGGTCCGCATTGCCGGCAGTAAGTCGGACACGTTTCCAGTGAGGGTTGGACTCCGCCAAGGCTGCCCTTTGTCACCGATTCTGTTCATAACCTTTATGGACAGAATTTCTAGGCGCAGTCAGGGCGTTGAGGGGATCTGGTTTGGTGGCTGCAGGATTAGGTCTCTGCTATTTGCAGATGATGTGGTCCTGATGGCTTCCTCCGGCCAAGATCTTCAGCTCTCACTGGATCGGTTCGCAGCCGAGTGTGAAGCGACTGGGATGGGAATCAGCACCTCCAAGTCCGAGTCCATGGTTCTCTCCCGGAAAAGGGTGGAGTGCCATCTCCGGGTTGGGGAGGAGATCTTGCCCCAAGTGGAGGAGTTCAAGTACCTCGGAGTCTCAAAGTAAAGCCGCTGCTCCTCCACATCGAGAGGAGCCAGATGAGGTGGTTCGGGCATCTGGTCAGGATGCCACCCGAACGCCTCCCTAGGAAGGTGTTTCGGGCACGTCCGACCACGGGGAAGACCCAGGACACGCTGGGAAGACTATCTCTCCCGGCTGGCCTGGGAACGCCTCGGGATCCCCCGGGAGGAGCTGGACGAAGTGGCTGGGGAGAGGGAAGTCTGGGTTTCCCTGCTTAAGCTGCTGCCCCCGCGACCCGACCTCGGATAAGCGGAAGAAGATGGATGGATGGATGGACTCTGGGAATAAGAAATATACATTTCAAGTATGGAGAATAATTGTCTGCCTATTTTACCAGATGGATGATTTTGTATAACTAAATCTACAATGACCCTTTCAGGCATTCAATGTTGTTGTTTTTTTTTTACAATATAAATTCATTTTAGGAGAAACAATAATCCAATTTAGTTGGTATTAATTTATATTATTCACATGTGAATAATGCTGTGTAATAGACTGTATTTATATTATTCACATGTAAAAAATACCTAAGTGTTTATTGTTTATTGTGCGCAAACTGTGGTGCTGAATTTCCCCCAGGGATCAATAAAGTACTTTCTATTCTATTCTATTAATAATAGGGTCTATGAGCCTTAAGAGACTAATCTATGAAAAGTTTGTGCGTGTTAAAACACTTGATAGCGCACGTAAAGCTAATCGATTGCGTCTCTTAAATGAGCTAACTAGTGAGCACAATCCATATGGCATGCCTGTCTTCATGTGCAATACAGGCCAAAAGTTTGGACACACCTTCTCATTCAATGTGTTTTCTTTATTTTCATGACTATTTACATTGTAGATTGTCACTGAAGGCGTCAAAACTACGAATGAACACATGTGGAGTTATGCACCGTATTTTTCGGAGTATAAGTCGCTCCGGAGTATAAGGCGCACCGGCCGAAAATGCATAATAAAGAAGGAAAAAACATGTACAAGTCGCACTGGAGTATAAGTCGCATTTTTTGGGGAAATGTATTTGATAATACCCAACACCAAGAATAGACATTTGAAAGGCAATTTAAAATAAATAAAGAATAGTGAACAACAGGCTGAATAAGTGTACGTTATATGAGGCATAAATAACCAACTGAGAACGTGCCTGGTATGTTAACGTAACATATTATGGTAAGAGTCATTCAAATAACTATAACATATAGAACATGCTATACGTTTACCAAACAATCTGTCACTCCTAATTGCTAAATCCCATGAAATCTTATACGTCTAGTCTCTTACGTGAATGAGCTAAATAATATTATTTGATATTTTACGGTAATGTGTTAATAATTTCACACATAAGTCGCTCCTGAGTATAAGTCGCAGCCCCGGCCAAACTATGAAAAAAAACTGCGACTTATAGTCCGACAAATACGGTACTTAACAAAAAACGTTGAAATAACTGAAAACACGTTTTGTATTTTAGTTTCTTCAAAATAGCCACCTTTTGCTCTGATTACCGCTTTGCACACTCTTGGCATTCTCTCAATGAGCTTCAAGAGGTAGTCACCTGAAATGGTTTTCACTTCACAGGTGTGCTTGAAGCTCATGGAGCGAATACCAAGAGTGTGCAAAGCAGTAATCAGAGCAAAAGGGTGGCTATTTTGAAGAAACTAGAATATAAAACATGTTTTCAGTTATTTCACCTTTTTTTGTTAATGTGTTCATTCATAATTTTGATGCCCTCCGTGACAATCTACAACGAAAATAGTCATTAAAATAAAGAAAAACACATTGAATGAGAAGGTGTGTCCAAAATTTTGGCCTGTAGTGTTTATGCAAAACACATTTCGATTTTTCAGAATGCCCGCAATAATGTGAGGAGGAGATGCAAATATAATCATTTAGCACTCGCAAAGTGATTTATCAAGACTAAAATTATTTTGGGTGTATATTTTGCACGTTTGAAATCTAAGAGCAAACTGGCACAGTAACGCACAAATGGCGGTGAGAGAGGCAGCAATCCTGCTGCAAAGACAGAAAATAGAGAGAGAGAATATTCCGTCTGTGTGCATGTCAAGAACATATAGACTAAAAATATTCAACATATCGTTTATTCAGCAAAATATTTTATAATTCTATAGCTGCTGGATGACGTAAGGGGCTGATTAAAACAAGTTCAATTGATTCGTTCCTTTTTTTTAAAAATAGTGTTCGTTTTTTCTTGAAATATGCATTTTTTTTGCCACCGGTTGATTCCAGAACAAGATATCAGAACATCACAGCGCCTCCCAGAACTTTTTGCCTGCTAAAAGTAGGTTCTGTCGTTTACATCGCACTTCAATTTAGCTTAGAAAATTTGGTGAATATTATATCTGCGTGCTGCATGTCAACATGATGTCATAAGTGTGGAGGGACATTAGTGTCTCCATGATAACAGCCGTTATACAAACGTTTGTACATGCAAAAACCTCATTTAACCCTTGTTTAATGTTCATATTGTTGTTACTCAGCCAGTGTTTGTGGGTCTGATGGACCCGTTGCATTTTGTGGCTTTTAATGCCTCACAATCAAACACTTTTATGTTAAAATACTGAACAGATGTTTACCTTATCCCAATAAACATATGTTCAGTATTTTAACATAAAAGTGTTTGATTGTGAGGCATTAAAAGCCACAAAATTCAACAGGTCCATCAAACCCACGAACGCTGGCTGAGTAACAACAATATGAACGTTGCATGGAAATTTCTCTGCCAGTTTCTGCATCCCACAGGGATTCTTCTTTTGTGTTTCTGCACCTGCGGTTCCCACACAAGGTTGCAACATTGTTTGTCAACACTGTCTGCTCTCATTTTCTCGCACATTTGACCCTCTGATGTTCTGTGTACCTACACTCTGTCCTCCTCCTGTCTAGGCCTGCTGTGTGTGTGTGTGTGTGTGTGTGTGTGTGTGTGTGTGTGTGTGTATATAGGTGTGGGTGTGTGGTACACAGAACATCAATTTCTACACTTCTATTAGCCCCGGGTCCAGTGGACCCGGACATCTTATATGTAATAGAAATGTGTAGGGGGGGGGGGGGGGGGGGGCGGTGTATGGTGTGTGGTCATTAAATATGTATTCTGATATATGTTCTTCACAGAAAATGAGCCAAAGCCAATGAGTGTCAGTTTGAAAAATTAATTAATTGCATCATTTTTCTTTTAATAATAATCGAAAACGGGTCCCACAGACCCGAACACCACACAAGGGGTAAATAGGGCAGTCTGCACCACATTTGCACTTGTTAGCAATGAATCCCTAGTAGACCACACGCAACATGCCCAGTTTCACACACCCACAATTTTATCGTTTGCACACACTATTTAGCATTGTTATTTTTCACAAAGTACACCGAACAGTAATTATGATGAACATCTTTAACCCTTTTTTTTTTTTTAAGATAAAAATTATTTATGTATTTAATATTTGTTTACTTGGTATGGTATATTATTTATTTATTCAGTTCTGTTAGAGAGAACAAGGATATGGGACAAATTTGCTATGGTATGAAATGGGGTAGGATTAAATAAGCTCAGCTTCTTCCTACTCCTTTTCGGCGGTGCTGTAATGAAACTGGAAATATGTGATGCATTACATTATATCCTATGCATGTTCGAAATAAACTGAAACTGAACTGAACTGAACTTAGTAGATCAGGCCCCAAGTTGCCAGGTGAATGCATTGAGGTCTCCATTTAAAGGCCTACTGAAATGCGATTTTCTTATTTAAACGGGGATAGCAGGTCCATTCTATGTGTCATACTTGATCATTTCCCGATATTGCCATATTTTTGCTGAAAGGATTTAGTAGAGAACATCGACGATAAAGTTCGCAACTTTTGGTCGCTGACAAAAAAGCCTTGCCTTTACCGGAAGTAGCAGACGAGTAGCGTGACGTAACAGGTTGTGGAGCTCCTCACATCTGCACATTGTTTACAATCATGGCCACCAGCAGCGAGAGCGATTCGGACCGAGAAAGCGACGATTTCCCCATTAATTTGAGCGAGGATGAAAGATTTGTGGATGAGGAAAGTGAGAGTGAAGGACTAGAGGGCAGTGGGAGCGATTCAGATAGGGAAGATGCTGTGAGAGGCGGGTGGGACCTGATATTCAGCTGGGAATGACTAAAACAGTAAATAAAGACAAGACATATATATACTCTATTAGCCACAACACAACCAGGCTTATATTTAATATGCCACAAATTAATCCCGCATAACAAACACCTCCCCCGTCCCGTCCATATAACCCGCCAATACAACTCAAACACCTGCACAACACACTCAATCCCACAGCCCAAAGTACTGTTCACCTCCCCAAAGTTCATACAGCACATATATTTCTCCAAAGTCCCCAAAGTTACGTACGTGACATGCACATAGCAGCATGCACATACGGGCAAGCGATCAAATGTTTGGAAGCCGCAGCTGCATGCGTACTCACGGTACCGCATCTGCGCATCCAACTCAAAGTCCTCCTGGTAAGAGTCTCTGTTGTCTCAGTTCTCCACAGGCCAATGGTAAAGCTTGACTGTCATCTTTCGGGAATGTAAACAATGAAACACCGGCTGTGTTTGTGTTGCTGCAGTCAGCCTCAATACACCGCTTCCCACCTACAGCTTTCTTCTTTGCTGTCTCCATTGTTCATTGAACAAATTGCAAAAGATTCACCAACACAGATGTCCAGAATACTGTGGAATTTTGCGATGAAAACAGACGACTTAATAGCTGGCCACCATGCTGTCCCAAAATGTCCTCTACAATCCGTGACGTCACGCGGTGACGTCAACATACCGGGACGTTTTCAGCAGGATATTTCGCGCAAAATTTAAAATTGCACTTTAGTAATGTGTTGCAATGTTAAGATTTCATCATTGATATATAAACTATCAGACTGCGTGGTCGGTAGTAGTGGGTTTCAGTAGAGGGAATTATAAAACTCCCCCAACTCAATTGGCACAGGTTTCACGGTGTTAGACAAGCATTATAATAATTCAATAACACAACAGCAAACAAAGGTATTCCCCAAGTCAGCAGATTTGTAAAAGATAGCTTACGGTTCACAAAGGTCAAACATATCATAATAGGCTACCACACACACAAATGCCCCGTGTCTCATCATCTGTGAAGAAATAATGGAATTATATATATATCCCTCCCCGCCTCCACCCTCCTGCACGCGGCGAAGCATCAAAGTTCAGTGTGGTGATAAGTTGCCTGTGTGCTTTGCCTCTGGCCATAACGGTGTGTGGTGTTTTCCTATTACTGGCATGTCCTGTTTCATAGATGGATGGACCTCGGGCTGACGTCTGCCACTGCCTCTGTTCTGCTCTCTGTGTTATTACCGAAATCGATGTCCATGTCTGCCGCTATTTATTATCCCCCCCCCCACCACCAACACCAACACCACCGCCATCCCAACAAACAGAAGAGAGAACATTTGAAATGTCTGTTCTATGTTGCTCCAAAAACCCAGCATCACAGATCAGAAGCTTTGCTGTTAAATTCCCAAAAGTGAGATATTTGCATATGTGTGATGGATATGACAACTTTTTTTGTGCTTGGGCATGTCTATGTTAAATGAAGGTGGTGCTGCGGGCCCTCTGTCCTCCCCTCGTAACCCTACAAAGACACTAATAAGCCCTCCGATGATTGACGCTTATGGATATCTGCGCCGCTAATTTCCGTGACTATCACAGTTTGAAAGATAGCTGAGGGATTTAACAGAGGGGGTCGAGAGAAGGCCCTCTTGTACTCTGCGGGAACACAAGAGCTCTATTATGTGAAATAAAAAAATGGATCATCCACTCAATCTCTCCGTTCCATTTTCTCTCCCTCAGGCTAGGTCTGTGATATTTATCTGCGCACGGTCACATGAAACCATTATGTTTATGGAATATGAAAAACAGGCCTGCTGTATTGAATGGAGTCTTAATGAACCATTGGGGACACACTGATGTTCTTTTCATAGGTGACTCTGGAACTTAGATTCATATTATGATATTAATCTGTAAATCGAACAGTTTACAGTATGTAATGCAATGCTACTCAATATTTCAACGAGTACAATGTCCAGACAATTTATGTGATTGGGGTTAGTCATGGAAAAAACTGCATTGCATTTACATTTTGCTGTTCAGATTTCATCAAATCAATCCTAAATCTGTCCTAGTCTTGACAGGCTGTCAAGACTAGGACCATGGCTTGGTTTGTTCTCCCGTGGTGCAAATGAACATTTGGACCAGACATGGCGTGAAGGTGAATACATTTTAATTCTAACTCCAAAAAATACAAAAAGGTATAAACAAAAGGCGCTCACAGCGGAGGTAAAACAACTTGGCTATGAAAACAAATACTTGCACGTGGGCAAAAAAACTAAGGACATGAACCAAAATCGCTAACTGTGGCATGAAGAGAAACAACTTACTTGGACATGGCATGAAGTGCGCAGAGGTAAACAAAGTGTGAAGCAGAGAGTCAGGGGTATGATGTCGCCAGGGAGACTTCCTGGCAACAATGGGTTTAAATAATAGTGACATGATTAAAGACAGGTGCGTGAGTCGTGAGGGCAGGTGAAAACTAATGGGTTCCTATGGTGACAAACAAGAGTGCACAATGAGTCCAAACGTGGAACAGGTGAAACTAATGGGTAACCATGGAAACAAGACAAGGGAGTGAAAAGCCAGAAACTAAAGAGTCCAATAACTAAACAAAACAAAACATGATTACACAGACATGACAAAATCAAAGGTGAATAGCAAACAAATTGGAATTGTTGTCCTTAATTTTATTTTATTTTTTGAATGAAATAAGTTTATTTCGGTCATTTAATCAACCATCAACCATTAAACATTTTGTGTGACCAGATTAAGAGTACAGACTATACATATTTAACAATCATACACATTTACACACAAAAGGAAAAGAAAACAAAAGAAAAAGTATGACCGAAAAAGGAATAGGCTGAAGCCAAAGCTTATATTTGCCTATCCTAAACCTTCACTGAAAATAAGATTACCTGGAACATCAACGTTAAAAAAAAAAAAAATCAAAATCAAAGGGATGAAAGTAATTGTTACTATATTTTATAATTTTCAATTATTTCACCATTCAGTGTTTTCTTAAACCTTAAAGGGGAACATTATCACCAGACCTATGTAAGCGTCAATATACACCTTGATGTTGCAGAAAAAAGACCATATATTTTTTTAACCGATTTCCGAACTCTAAATGGGTGAATTTTGGCAAATTAAACGCCTTTCTAATATTCGCTCTCGGAGCGATTCTCACTTTCGTCGGCGTGTTGTCGGAGGGTGTAACAACACGAACAGGGACGGATTCAAGTTGCACCAGTGGCCCAAAGATGCGAAAGTGGCAAGAAATTGGACGAAATGTGTTCAAAATACGAGGCTGTGGGGAAAGCCGACGAAATGGTCAGTCGTTTGTTCCGCACACTTTACCGACGAAAGCTATGCTACGACAGACATGGCAAGAATGTGTGGATATCCTGCGACACTCAAAGCAGATGCTGACATCAACTCCAAAACTGGACAGATCAGCTTTCAGGAAAAGAGAGTGGATGAGGGTATGTCTACAGAATATATTAATTGATGAAAACTTTATTCATTACTCGCGGTTTTACGTAAATTATTATACATAAACTGTGTTTACCAATAATTTAGCTTAAAAACATTTATTTTTTTCAATCATTTGAGTACATTCGGGTAGTCTTGTGTAATGCAGTATTTTGTGTCTATTTAGGTATGGTTAACCTGAGTGCTGAAATCGTGGAAAAATATATGTTCTTAGCGCGCCTGAAATGGGCTGTCTGCACTCTCAAAGTGCATGTTGTTGCCAAATGTATTTCATATGCTGTAAACCTAGTTCATAGTTGTTAGTTTCCTTTAATGCCAAACAAACATACCAATCGTTGGTTAGAAGGCGATCGCCGAATTCGTCCTCGCTTTCTCCCGTGTCGCTGGCTGTCGTGTCGTTTTCGTCGGTTTCGCTTGCATACGGTTCAAACCGATATGGCTCAATAGCTTCAGTTTCTTCTTCAATTTCGTTTTCGCTACCTGCCTCCACTCTACAATTATCCGATACAATACATGCGTAATCTGTTGAATCGCTTAAGCCGCTGAAATCCGAGTCCGAATCCGAGCTAATGTCGCTATAGCTTGCTGTTCTATCCGCCATGTTTGTTTGTATTGGCATCACTGTGTGACGTCACAGGAAAATGGACGGGTGTATATAACGATGGTTAAAATCAGGCACTTTGAAGCTTTTTTTAGGGATACTGCGTGATGGGTAAAATTTTGAAAAAAACTTCGAAAAATAAAATAAGCCACCGGGAACTGATTTTTAATGGTTTTAACCCTTCTGAAATTGTGATAATGTTCCCCTTTAACAAAGAAGTACATGTCTTCAGCTCATCACTGAGCTTGTTCCACCATTTAACTCCTAAAACTGAAATACATTTGTATTTAATATTAGTTCTTGCTTTACCTATTTCAAAAATCAATATCCCCCGTAAATTATAGTTTTCTCCTCTTAATTGAAATAAGCTAAGAATACAAGCTGGAAGGCTGTTGTTCTTTACTCGAAACATAATTTCCATTGTTTTTAAAAACACAATATCTGAACATTTTAACACATTAGAACTTATAAATAATGGATTTGTATGTTCATAGTAGCACACTTTGTGTATTATTCTAATGACCCTTTTTTGGAGTTTAATTATTGGGTCTATGTTTGTTCTATAAACATTTTCCCAAACTTCAACACAATATGTTAAATATGGAAAAATAAAAGAATAATATAACATATGCAGACATTTCTTATTCAGCATGAGTTTTACTTTATAAAGAATGGCAATGGATTTGGATATTTTTCCCTTTATATATTCAATATGCGGTTTCCAACATAATTTATGATCAATTATTATTCCCAAGAATTTAGTTTCATATACTCTATCAATTTCCAATTGATTTAATTTTAATTTTGCTTCACAATTTGTCCTTGCACCACTAAACACTAAAAAAAAAAAGATCTTATTGAGCTATCAGTAAATAAACTGGCATTGTGTACATGTTGGCTCAAAGTTTTTTCACACAATTGGACAGACCAAGCAAGAGTGTGGTTTTCAGCGATCACTTTGATGATTCTGACTTCGAAGAAGAAAGGCCTTGCTCGGAGTTTGGATGGGAAAAAAAAAAGGATTCAAGCAATATGCGATCTGGAAAATCAGGATCCAGGGCAGAAAAATTGAGTCAGAACATGTGAAAAAATTGAGGAAAAAGAGCAAAAAAGAGCTCAGCAGCGCATGCACTTTTTGCGTCGGATGAAAAGAGCACAGCTCCCTCCCCCCATTCTCAGCACATTCTACAGAGGCACTATGGAGAGCCTGCTGACCAACAGCATCTCTGTCTGGACTGGAGCCTGCAATGCCTCAGACTGGAAGTCTCTCCAGAGAGTGGTGAGGACGGCGGAAAAGATCATCAGGACTCCTCTTCCTCCTATGCAGGAGATCGCAAAAAGCCGCTGCCTGACCAGGGCTCAGAAAATCTGCAGAGACTCCTCCCACCCCCACCAAGGACCGTTTTCACTGATGGACTCTAGAAAGAGGTTCCGCAGCCTCCGAAGCAGAACCTCCAGGTTCTGTAACAGCTTCTTCCCTCAGGCCGTAAGATTCTTGAACGCATCATAATTAAATTATCCCCTCAACTCCCCCCAAAATGGATTAACTCGCTGGAATAAAAAAGACAATATAACATACATCCATAAACGTGGACGCATGTGAAAAAGTGCAATGTATTTATCTGCACAGTAATCTATTTATTATATATATATATTTATTTATTTTATATATATATTATATATATTATTTATATATATTTATTTATTTATATATGCACCTTATTGCTTTTTTATCCTGCACTACCATGAGCTTATGTAACGAAATTTCGTTCTTATCTATGCTGTAAAGTTCAAATTTGAATGACAATAAAATGAACGGGTATTGATAACAATACCCGTTTTGCAGTATTCATGGACCAGGACTACACAAACATGCAAAATAAAGTGGTCAAAATAATAGCTTTGCATGCTCTATGCGGGGGAATTGCCTCCAGTTCTGTAGATCAGTGTTTTTCAACCACATACAGTCTGGTGTGCCATGGGAGATTATGCAGTTTCACCTATTTGGGTTAAAAATATTTTTTGCAAACCAGTAATTATAATCTGCAAATAGTGTGCCGTTGTTGAATGTCGGTGCTGTCTACAGATCGGCAGAGTAACCATGTTATACCATACCATATCAATAGGTGGAAGCCGGTAGCTAATTGCTATGTAGATGTCAGGAACACGTCGTGTGAGAAGACGATGGTTTGTCGTGATCACAATATGCAGGCAACAGCGGGACGCAGTGTGCAGGTAAAAAGATATCTAATGCTTAAAACAAAAGTAAACAAAAGGCGAGTGCCCCTAAGAAAAGGCATTGAAGCTTAGGGGAGGCTATGCAGAACGAAACTAAAACTGAACTGGCTACAAAGTAAACAAAAACAGAATGCTGGACAACAGCAAAGACTTACAGCGTGTGGAGCAGAGATGGCGTCCACAATGTACATCAGTAATGTACATCAATTAACAATGTCCCCACAAAAAAAGATAGCAAAGACTTAAATATTCTGGATTGCTAAAACAAAGCAGGTGCGGGGAATAGCGCTCACAGGAAGACATGCAACTACCAACAAAACAGGAAAAGCCACCAAAATAGAAGCGCAAGACAATAACTAAAACACTGTGCACGGGAGCACAACCAAAAAAACTCAAAATAAGTCACGGCGTGATTTTACAGGTCATAACAGTACACCTACTTTGAGACAAGAGCTGTATTGATGCATGCTTGGTTATGGTTTAAAGTCATATCCAACAATTGCGAAAACGACTTTTTATTGTCTACTGAGTTTCATTTTTTAATGATTTCTGCTGAATTTTTTTAATTGAAAAAAGGGGGCGTTTCAAGTACACTAATTGATATCACAGGAAATGACTGGCATATTCATATTAAAAAAACAACATAAAAATAACTTGTTGGGGAAATTTCGGTCATCTATCTACGCCAGTGTTTTTCAACTTTTTTGAGCCAAGGCACATTTTTTGCGTTGAAAAAAATCCGGAGGCACACCACCAGCAGAAATCGTTAAACAACAAAACTCAGTTGACAGTAAAAAGTCGTCGTCGCAATTGTCGGATATGAATTCAAACCATAACCAACCATGCATCACTACAGCCCTTGTCTCAAAGTAGGTCTACTGTCACGACCTGTCACATCCCGCCGTGACTTATTTTGAGTTTTTCTGTGTTTTCCTGTAGTGTTTTAGTTCTTGTCTTGCGCTCCTATTTTGGTGTTGATTGTCATGTCATGTACAAATGTACTTTGTGGACGCCGTCTGCTCCACACGCTGTAAGTCTTTGCTGTCGTCCAGCATTCTGTTTTTTGTTTACTTTGTAGCCAGTTCAGTTTTAGTTTTGTTCTGCATAGCCTTCCCTAAGCTTCAATGCCGTTTCTTAGGGGCACTCACCTTTTGTTTATTTTTGGTTTAAAAATTAGACACCTTTTTACCTGCACTCTGCTTTCTGCTGTTTCCGACATCTACAAAGCAATTAGATTCCAGTTTTACAAGAGTCTTGGTTTTACTTCCAATAGCGTCCACTGTCTTTGTGAAGGCTTTCCACATGCTCTTGCTTCTCGTGAATGTGCAACATGTTTCCCCTCCATCATTTGCCCACTTACACTAAACACCATCCATCACTGGCTGTCATATCCACATGAGCTCACAACACCCGTGAAAGTCGGGCCACATGCACAGTTACGACACACATGTATTAATATGTCTTCAACAGTTATCCCCCTGCCTTCTTCACTCCAACTGTGGACGGAGCCGCCCGTGTCCCGGCTACGGTGAGTTTTCTTGTACCTGGTGGTAGGGGTGCCAACTTTGTGTCAGCCAGGAATGTAATTAGGGAGAATTAAGTGGTATGGATCTTCAGGGGAGGTCAGGAAGCGCTGGCAGGGTGGAGCGGGGTCACAACCAAGCATTCTATCGCTTAATTTAATTCTATCTCTGTCTCATAAAAAGTCAGCACGTCAGACATGTCATATTTAGTAACTTTTAACTATGCAAGCCTGACAGTGGCCGTTTCCATCAAGCTCACATTGACTTAAAGTGGCAGGAAGAAATAATAGCAATAAAGCAGAACTATAGACACTGAACAGTATAGACACCAAAGAAATTCCACATTATGTTGCTCTGAAGGTCACTCATTACAAGCTTGCTTTTAGTAAGATTTAATGTACAAACCCCGTTTCCATATGAGTTGGGAAATTGTGTTAGATGTAAATATAAACGGAATACAATGATTTGCAAATCTTTTTCAACCCATATTCAATTGAATGCACTACAAAGACAACATATTTGATGTTCAAACTCATAAACTTTATTTTTTTTTTGCAAATAATAATTAACTTAGAATTTCATGGCTGCAACACGTGCCAAAGTAGTTGGGAAAGGGCATGTTCACCACTGTGCTACATGGCCTTTCCTTTTAACAACACTCAGTAAACGTTTGGGAACTGAGGAGACACCTTTTTTAAGCTTCTCAGGTGGAATTCTTTCCCATTCTTGCTTGATGTTCAGCTTACGTTGTTCAACAGTCCGGGGGTCTCCGTTGTGGTATTTTAGGCTTCATAATGCGCCACACATTTTCAATGGGAGACAGGTCTGGACTACAGGCAGGCCAGTCTAGTACCCACACTTTTTTACTATGAAGCCACGTTGATGTAACACGTGGCTTGGCATTGTCTTGCTGAAATAAGCAGGGGCGTCCATGGTAACGTTGCTTGGATGGCAACATATATTGCTCCAAAACCTGTATGTACCTTTCAGCATTAATGGCGCCTTCACAGATGTGTAAGTTACCCATGTCTTGGGCACTAATACACCCCCATACCATCACAGATGCTGGCTTTTCAACTCTGCGCCTATAAAAATCCCGGTGGTTCTTTTCCTCTTTGGTCCGGAGGACACGACGTCCACAGTTTCCAAAAACAATTTGAAATGTGGACTCGTCAGACCACAGAACACTTTTCCACTTTGTATCAGTCCATCTTAGATGAGCTCAGTCCCAGTAAAGCCGACGGCATTTCTGGGTGTTGTTGATAAACGGTTTTCGCCTTGCATAGGAGAGTTTTAACTTGCACTTACAGATTTAGTGACCAACTGTAGTTACTGACAGTGGGTTTCTGAAGTGTTCCTGAGCCCATGTGGTGATATCCTTTACACACTGATGTCGCTTGTTGATGCAGTACAGCCTGAGGGATCGAAGGTCACGGGCTTAGCTGCTTACCTGCAGTGATTTCTCCAGATTCTCTGAACCCTTTGATAATATTACGGACCGTAGATGGTGAAATCCCTAAATTCCTTGCAATAGCTGGTTGAGAAAGGTTTTTCTTAAACTGTTCAACAATTTGCTCAGGCATTTGTTGACAAAGTGGTGACCCTCGCCCCATCCTTGTTTGTGAATGACTGAGCATTTCATGGAATCTACTTTTATACCCAATCATGGCACCCACCTGTTCCCAATTTGCCTGTTCACCTGTGGGATGTTCCAAATAAGTGTTTGATGAGCATTCCTCAACTTTATCAGTATTTATTGCCACCTTTCCCAACTTCTTTGTCACGTGTTGCTGGCATTAAATTCTAAAGTTAATGATTATTTGCAAAAAAAAAAATGTTTATCAGTTTGAACATCAAATATGTTGTCTTTGTAGCATATTCAACTGAATATGGGTTGAAAATGATTTGCAAATCATTGTATTCCGTTTATATTTACATCTAACACAATTTCCCAACTCATATGGAAAAGGGGTTTGTAGTAGCACAAAGTAAATCTGTCTAGTTTTGTGCTTCAAAGTACACTATACGCTATGTACACTTATTAGTGAAGTGTTTTTGCAGGTCCAAAAGATACTTGTTCACTAACTGCAAAAGTATCTTTAAACAATTAGCAAAATAAACAATATGTAGCAGTCCAAGTTAGGGGTCGGTGCTGAAATCGATACTTTTATAGGCACCGACCAAATTCCGACGGTACTACTGAGTATCCATTCACGTACAATCAAACGCTGCCATGTTTCGATACCTTTGTTGCACGCGGCTTCACGTCTGGTTGCCGGCTCAAACACTTGGCAGGCAAACAGTCGGACTGCCTTCAGGTAATGTTGCAATTTTCCAAGCAAACAAAACAAATTGATAGAAAACACTTTAACGTACAGTAAGACGTCGCTATTCCAAAATGTTCTAGCTACAGGCTCATTTACATTGGATTTTTCATAGACATGCTACTCATTGTCTAGTCTTAAGGCTCTTCCATATCTCTTCTGCTTTGCTTCTTTGTCTTGTTCGGTCTTAACTTTCTAAGAGCCTTTCTTTTGCACTGTTCTCCAAACTCTAAAACATGGAATTGATAAAATGGTCTTTCAACTCAAAGGACAAGATCTTCTCAACGAGAAGCTCAGGTTCGGGGGAACCTGCCAGTTCTGACAAGATGTTTGTGGAGAGTCATGTTATTTCCGTTGAAGACAATAAAGATATCCATCTACTGTATTTGGAAATGTGATAACAGGTGATCTGCTGATTGGATTGAGAGTTGCTCTGGTCAATTGACAAATTCATAAAAATGATGGCAGCCGTTCAAGTAGCGCAAAGGCTGCCCGTCGTGATGGATGGGTTGGGCAAAGCTGTGGGCGCACAGACTTTGGAATTTAATCGCAAATTAGACAACATCTTGGAGAAGCTTTCGTCTCTGCATGGCGAAATTATGATCATATTTGAGAGCCACAATGGACTACTAGAGCGGACAAACCACGGAATGGGTTTGTTCAACCTAACCAAAAATAATCCTTGTTTACAATTTGGCTCTTTTTGCAATGGTGTTGGCAATGCCATGCAGCCAAATACGCTCTGAAAATCCCTTCCCCCTTCTTCAAAGTCACCTGGGATGTTGACTCGGTTCCGGGACGCTGAGCGGAGCGACCTCCGGGCTTATAGACAAAACATGCACCCATGGACTACTACACAGATAGTCACACATACTTCCACCCTCACCACCCCACCGCTTCTCCACTTCTACCCCGCGGGGTTTGATTGCTTACGGAGCAGCGCCCTTGGCTACATCTTACAGGATACCTGCAAGTCTTGAGTTTTTGTGTGCCGTAACAAATGTACTTTTGTTGCTCGAGGGTTTTTATGGCCTCAAACTGAGCCATCCTCAATAGCCTATACAACACCTCCAAATTTGGTAATGAAAATTGCAACCAAAGAGGCATATTAGTATCAAACGGCTAGTGTGTAATAAACTCAATACTTAAAGTTAAAGTTAAAGTACCAATCACACTAGGTGTGGTGAAATTATTCTCTGCATTTGACCCATCACCCTTGATCACCCCCTGGGAGGTGAGGGGAGCAGTGAGCAGCAGCGGTGGCCACGCCCGGGAATCATTTTGGTGATTTAACCCCCAATTCCAAACCTTGATGCTGAGTGTCAAGCAGGGAGGTAATGGGTCCCATTTTTATAGTCTTTGGTATGACTCGGCCGGGGTTTGAACTCACGACCTACCGATCTCAGGGCGGACACTCTAACCCAGGGGTAGGGAATCTATGGCTCTAGAGCCAGATGTGGCTCTTTTGATGGCTGCATCTGGCTCTCAGATAAATCTAAGCTGACATTGCTTAACACGATAAGTAATGAATAATTCCGCTGGTAATCACAGTGTTAAAAATAACGTTCAAAATATAAAACATTCTTATGCATTTTAATCCATCCATCCGTTTTCTACCGCACCTGTTCAAGAAGTCGCATTATTGTTAAGAAGTATTGTATTTATTATTGGTTAGCTTCAGAATAACAATGTTATTAAAAAGAATAAGAGACTTATTACACTCTATAAATGTTGGTCTTACTTAAAAATGCACGCATTTAGTTGTATTCAGTGTTAAAAAATATTATATGGCTCTCACGGAAATACATTTTAAAATATTTGGCTTTCATGGCTCTTTCAGCCAAAAAGGTTCCCGACCCCTGCTCTAACCACAAGGCCACTGAGCAGTATAAACACTTTGTAAGCCTCAACAAAATTCTGCCTAATGGCAAAGACTACTTCCTGACTAAACAACACAGGGTGTTATATATAATACTGACATTATGATTGCAACTGCATTAAAGTCTACTATGTAATAATTGAAAATAAGACTCGTTATCACCTCACTGTAAAATGTTAAATAAAAAATGAGATTTTATTATTAAACAAATCAACGTTTATCAACACACAAACACACAGAAGAACTGACATTTGGTACCGTTGATGACGACCGAAGTATGGACTCCCAGGTGCACGGAATCAATTCAAATGTGAAAGGTATCCATCCTTAGTTGAAGTAAGTGAAAAAAAAACCTGCATGAGCCCTTGTGGAAAACAAGGCCCACCATCTACCTTTTTCGGAGTATAAGTCGCAGTTTTTTTCATAGTTTGGCCGGGGGTGCGACTTATGTGTGAAATTATTACTACATCACTTACTGTGCAAGGTCTGCTGTCATTAGGATGCCAACTACTGGGATGTTCATATATTCCCATTTAGGTGAAGAAAGACTCATCATCACGAAGAAACGGGGTGGGGCAGCGGTGCGTAACAAGCGCTTTTTGTGTCATTCTGGCCATTTTCGGGGTCCTAAATGGCTGTCAAAGTGTCCCAACTTGTCGGATTATATCCTCAGCCATCTACTTTTCCGGTGAGAGGCATGATTTATGATCGAGAATAAACTCACAGGCAGCAGGGAAGCGAGGAAACAGCAGACCACTCGATGACGTAAACATAAGGAGACTCGGAAGTGATCACGTCGCCGCTATTAATAGTTTGTCCGCGTTAGCGCTTATAATATTAGTATCACAAATACATGGTTAATATTCGTGATGGTTATTTGAATGGTTATTTATCATATTTTATGGGCGGAATAGTGGACCTCCAATTGGCTACGCTGTGAGCGGACTTTTATTTACGTTTATTTAATATTTAGAATTCTGTTGTCATGTCTTTCATAATGATTGTGAACAATAGGCAAAATCCCCCCCCAAAAAATGTACCGTATTTTTCGGACTATAAGTCGCAGTTTTTTTCATAGTTTGGCCGAGGGTGCGACTTATACTCAGGAGCGACTTATGTGTGAAATGATTAACACATTACCGTAAAATATCAAATAATATTATTTAGCTCATTCACGTAAGAGGCTAGACCAGGGGTCGGCAACCTTTACCAGTCAAAGAGCCGTTTTGACCAGTTTCACAAATTAAAGAAAACAATGGGAGCCACAAAAATCTTTTGAAATTTTAAATGAAACAACACTGCATACAAAGTTGTTTTTTTTGCTTTGTGCTACGTATAAACCAAGGCTCTCAGACACGCGGCCCACACCTTAATATGAAAATTGAATGTTAGTGTGGCCCGCGAGTTTTATATGAATGGCGCTTGACAGCGTTATACTTGTCAACCCTTCCGATTTTGCCGGCAGACTACGAATTTCAGGGCAACTATTCTCTCGAACGTGCCGTGATGGTACAGCATTTAGCGCCCACGACAACCAGCGTGCCGGCCCAGCCATACGTTGTATAGGGCTTCTGCTTGCTCACGTAAGTGACAGCAAGGCATACTTGATCAACGACCACACAGGTTACACTGACGGTGGCGGTATAAAAAAACTTTAACATTCTTACTATTAATGCGCCAGACTGTGAACCCACACCAAACAAGAATGACAAACACATTTCGGGAGAACATCTGCACCGTAATACAACATAAACACAACAGAACAAATACCCAGAATCCCATGCAGCCCTAACTCTTCCGGGCTACATTATACACCCCCGCTACCAAACCCCGCCCACCTCAACCGACGCACAGAGGGGGGGGGGTTGATGTGTGGGGGAGCAGGGTTGGGGTGGGGGCGGGGTTTGGTGGTAGCAGGGGTGTATAATGTAGCCCGGAAGAGTCAGGGCTGCATGGGATTCTGGGTATTTATTCTGTTGTGTTTATGTTGTGTTAAGGTGCAGATGTTCTCTCGAAATGTGTTTGTCATTCTTGTTTGGTTTTGGTTGAAAGTGTGGCGCATTATTAGTAAGAGTGTTAAAGTTGTTTTATATGGTCACCGTCAGTGTAACCTGTGTGGCTGTTGACCAAGTATGCCTTGCTGTCACTTGCGTGTGCAAGTAAAAGATGCATACAACAAAAGGCTGGCCTGGCACGATGTTAGTACAGATTGTAGAGGGCGCTAAATGCTGTACCATCATGGCACGCTTTTATTATTATTGTTAGGGTGAAAATTGGAGAATATCAATCCCGGGAGTTTTCTGCGATAGGCACCGGGAGATCTTCCGGGAAAATCGGGAGGGTCAGCAAGTATGCAGCTGAGCCGCATCAGAGTGATCAAAGAGCCGCATGCGGCTCCGGAGCCGCGGGTTGACGACCCCTGGGCTAAACGTATAAGATTTCATGGGATTTAGCGATTAGGAGTGACAGATTGTTTGGTAAACGTATAGCATGTTCTATATGTTATAGTTATTTGAATGACTCTTACCATAATATGTAACGTTTACATACCAGGCACGTTCTCTGTTGGTTATTTATGCCTCATATAACGTACACTTATTCAGCCTGTTGTTCACTATTCTTTATTTATTTTAAATTGCCTTTCAAATGTCCATTCTTGGTGTTGGGTTTGATCAAATACATTTCCCCCAAAAAATGCGACTTATACTCCAGTGCGACTTATATATGTTTTTTTTCCTTCTTTATTATGCATTTTCGGCAGGTGCGACTTATACTCCGGTGCGACTTATACTCCGACAAATACGGTACATCGACATTGTGGTCTTGCTTGAAAGTCCAAATGAAGCTTTGAGCATGTGTTTGTGTGAGGCTATCTGATACAGACCAGCCAGAAGCCATCTGCAGAGTAAAGACGTCAAAATGATTGTTATTATTATTACAAAGAGTTCTTTTGGATGACTCAATATAAGACAGAAAGTCCTCAGGGTAGAGTACAGACTCGAATCTCATACGCACATGCAGAGTGCAGCTGGGTGATTTCACAGATTGCGCGCACAGAAGGGATTTCCTCACTCATCTCTGGTTCAGTGTGTCTGTCAATAGGCTGCTCGCTTGCTAACTCGCCCTGCCCTCCTTTCTCTGGGGACGTCTCCTCTTGCGCTGCCTCTGCATATCCTCGTCTCCTTCCTTCCTTGATGCTGCCTCAGACTACTCTCCCTTTGGCTCAGCATGTCTGTCTTGGTCCCATAGTGATTGGCCTATAATAAAGTCTTCATATATTTACTTCCCTTAGACAAATGTGTTTACTTCTGTTTACTTAAAGGGGAACATTATCACCAGACCTATGTAAGCGTCAATATATACCTTGATGTTGCAGAAAAAAGACCATATATTTTTTTTACCGATTTCCGAACTCTTAAATGGGTGAATTTTGGCGAATTAAACGCCTTTCTAATATTCGCTCTCGGAGCGATGACGTCACAACGTGGCGTCACATCGGGAAGCAATCCGCCATTTTCTCAAACACCGAGTCAAATCAGCTCTGTTATTTTCCGTTTTTTCGACTGTTTTCCGTACCTTGGAGACATCATGCCTCGTCGGTGTGTTGTCGGAGGGTGTAACAACACGAACAGGGACGGATTCAAGTTGCACCAGTGGCCCAAAGATGCGAAAGTGGCAAGAAATTGGACGTTTGTTCCGCACACTTTACCGACGAAAGCTATGCTACGACAGAGATGGCAAGAATGTGTGGATATCCTGCGACACTCAAAGCAGATGCATTTCCAACGATAAAGTCAAAGAAATCTGCCGCCAGAACCCCAATGAATCTGCCGGAGTGTGTGAGCAATTCAGGGACAAAGGACCTCGGTAGCACGGCAAGCAATGGCGCCAGTTTGTTCCCGCAGACGAGCGAGCTAAACCCCCTATCGACCCTAGCTTCCTTGGCCTGCTGACATCAACCCCAAAACTGGACAGATCAGATTGGAAAAGAGCGCGGATGAGGGTATGTCTACAGAATATATTAATTGATGAAAATTGGGCTGTCTGCACTCTCAAAGTGCATGTTGTTGCCAAATGTATTTCATATGCTGTAAACCTAGTTCATAGTTGTTAGTTTCCTTTAATGCCAAACAAACACATACCAACCGTTGGTTAAAAGGCGATCGCCGAAAATGTCCTCGCTTTCTCTCGTGTTGCTGGCTGTCATGTCATTTTCGTCGGTTTCGCTTGCATACGGTTCAAACCGATATGGCTCAATAGCTTCAGTTTCTTCTTCAATTTCGTTTTCGCTACCTGCCTCCACACTACAACCATCCGTTTCAATACATGCGTAATCTGTTGAATCGCTTAAGCCGCTGAAATCCGAGTCTGAATCCGAGCTAATGTCGCTATAGCTTGCTGTTCTTTCCGCCATGTTTGTTTGTGTTGGCTTCACTATGTGACGTCACAGGAAAATGGACGGGTGGTTAAAATCAGGCACTTTGAAGCTTTTTTTTTAGGGATATTGCGTGATGGGTAAAATTTTGAAAAAAACTTCGAAAAATATAATAAGCCACTGGGAACTGATTTTTAATGGTTTTAACCCTTCTGAAATTGTGATAATGTTCCCCTTTAAAGCATACAGAACACTTCAATTACTCTGCCATTTAAACTTTACCCAAGATTGACAAGGGTCTGTGTGTTCTTCAAGCCTCTTTTTGCTTGCGGAGACCGCCAAATCCTTCGACAGGACGCAAAGTCGTACTAAATTTGTGTCGTGTCTACCACATCTAGTACAAAAACGAAATGGAAAGTCACAAAGACTGCATGGACAGCAAACTTGAGGCTCACAGTAGCTACAGTCGTGGTCAAAAGTTTACATACACTTGTAAAGAACATAATGTCATGGCTATCTTGAGTTTCCAATAATTTCTACAACTCTTATTTTTTTGTGATAGAGTGATTGGAGCACATACTTGTTGGTCACAAAAAAAAAATTCATTAATTTTGGTTCTTTTATGAATTTATTATGGGTCTACTGAAAATGTGACCAAATCTGCTGGGTCAAAAGTATACATACAGCAATGTTCATATTTGCTTACATGTCCCTTGGCAAGTTTCACTGCAATAAGGCACTTTTGGTAGCCATCCACAAACTTCTGGTTGAATTTTTGACTACTCCTCTTGACAAAATTGGTGCAGTTCAGCTAAATTTGCTGGTTTTCTGACATGGATGCATTGTCCGCACGTTTAAGTCAGGACTTTGGGAAGGCCATTCTAAAACCTTAATTCTAGCCTGATTTAGCCATTCCTTTACCACCTTTGACATGTGTTTTGGGTCATTGTCCTGTTGGAACACCCAACTGTGCCCAAGACCCAACCTCTGTGCTGATGATTTTAGGTTGTCCTGAAAAATTTGGAGGTAATCCTCCTTTTTCATTGTCTCATTTACACTCTGTAAAGCACAAGTTCCATTGGCAGCAAAACAGGCCCAGAGCATAATACTACCACCACCATGCTTGACGGTAGGGTTGGTGTTCCTGGGATTAAAGGCCTCACCTTTTCTCCTCCAAACATATTGCTGGGTATTGTGGCCAAACAGTTAAATTTTTGGTTCATCTGACATCACATGGACAAAGATAAGACCTTCTGGAGGAAGGTCTGTGGTCAGATGAAAGATCTGTAGAAATGATTGGAAACTCATGACAGCCATGACATTGTGTTCTTTACAAGTGTATGTAAACTTTTGACCACGACTGTTTTTCACAAAGGTAAATGATGCCAACGCCTCAGTCAGTCAATATGTCTGTGTTAAATGATCAAATCTGGAGTTTCACATAGGATAGGCTAGTATAGACTTTGACTTATTCCTCTCTGGTTGGGCTAGGTTACCTGGACCAATCTCACTTTTTCTCGCCATTCCTCCTGATTGTCCATCAGGGCTTTCAGATTTTCAGCTTCACTTTAGTCATTCCACAATGGGGAAATTGTGGAACACAATTTTACAAATACAGTACTGTTCACACACGCACACATTAAAGAGTTAACTAAACAACAATGCATCACTTGCAGAGTAAACGGTCTCTATGGTGAATTCAAAGGTTCATTGGAAGTTCTAATTCAGTTTCCAGCACAATATTAAGCATGCTCTTATGCCATGTGGGAATGACATCTATTAGTTTTTCAATATAGTGGCGGTCGCTCCACAATGTTGTGTGCTCACTAGTTTTGCAAACTCTGCCTCCATTTTTGCTGTCTCTTTGTACTTATCCAGTATGAAATATGTTCTTACACTATGTGGGGATGGCATCTTTTCTGGCTACTAACGTTTCCATAGAGTGACAAATGGTCACTCCGCAATGTTGTGTGCCTACTTGTTCTATATCCTGGGGGGCCACACGCGTAACTAGATTCGTACACTCAGCCTCAGTTCTCACTGGTTCTCTGTATTTTTAGTAGAGATGTCCGATAATATCGGCCTGATGATATTATCGGCCGATAAATGCGTTAAAATCTAATATCGGAAATTATCGGTATCGGTTTTTTCATTATCAGTATCGTAAAAAAAAGAAAGTATTTTAATTGTTTTTAATTTATTAAATTCTATTTTTATTTTTATTTTTTTTATTAAATCAACATAAAAAACACAAGATACACTTACAATTAGTGCACCAACCCAAAAACCTCCCTCCCCCATTTACACTCATTCACACAAAAGGGTTGTTTCTTTCTGTTATTAATATTCTGGTTCCTACATTATATATCAATATATATCAATACAGTCTGCAAGGGATACAGTCCGTAAGCACACATGATTGTGCGTGCTGCTGGTCCACTAATAGTACTAACCTTTAACAGTTAATTTTACTCATTTTCATAATTACTAGTTTCAATGTAACTGTTTTTATATTCTTTTACTTTCTTTTTTATTCAAGAAAATGTTTTTAATTTAATTATCTTATTTTATTAATTTTTTTTAAAAGTACCTTATCTTCACCATACCTGGTTGTCCAAATTAGGCATAATAATGTGTTAATTCCACGACTGTATATATCGGTTGATATCGGTATCGGTAATTAAAAAGTTGGACAATATCGGAATATCGGATATCGGCAAAAAGCCATTTTCGGACATCCCTAATTTTTAGCCATTATAGTAATTTACAAGTGTAATTTCACTTGACATACTGTATATTTTAATATATGTGTGATTAAAATAAATACATTGGGCCACACACAATGGGTGTTCACAAATTTGCACAGATTTAAAATAATAATTTTGTGTACGTTAAATACAGTATGTAATTTGTCATAGCTGCATATCTTATCACATAAAAGTGATAGGATTTTATCTTGGAAAAAAGGCAATAGACAATAAGACTGACAAAGAATTGCTGCCAATAAAGTGTGTCAGCATTTTTGAGACAAAATCAAGCACTAATGTAATCATAATATATGATCATAACTAGGGATGTCCGATAATGGCTTTTTGCCGATATCCGATATTCCGATATTGTCCAACTCTTTTTAATTACCGATACCGATATCAACCGATACCGATATATACAGTCGTGGAATTAACACATTATTATGCCTAATTTGGACAACCAGGTATGGTGAAGATAAGGTACTTTTAAAAAAAAATTAATAAAATAAGATAATTAAATTAAAAACATTTTCTTGAATAAAAAAGAAAGTAAAACAATATAAAAACAGTTACATTGAAACTAGTAATTATGAAAATGAGTAAAATTAACTGTTAAAGGTTAGTACTATTAGTGGACCAGCAGCACGCACAATCATGTGTGCTTACGGACTGTATCCCTTGCAGACTGTATTGATATATATTGATATATAATGTAGGAACCAGAATATTAATAACAGAAAGAAACAACCCTTTTGTGTGAATGAGTGTGAATGGGGGAGGGAGGTTGTTTGGGTTGGTGCACTAATTGTAAGTGTATCTTGTGTTTTTTATGTTGATTTAATTAAAAAAAAACAAAAAAACAACAACAACGATACTGATAATAAAAAAACGATACCGATAATTTTAAAGCATTTATCCACATCTCTAATAATAACGATGCTTGTAATAAACTTTAAATTATCTCTTTTTCTTTAATATGTTCAATGTTCAATTACGTTTAGATTAAATTTATAGAGATGAATGATAATTCCATTCAAGAGATTATTATGGTATTTGTTGGACTACATATATTTGTATGGCTATAATGTTGGCATTAAATGGCATCCTGCCGCCATATGTTTCATACAACAGCTGGACAGAATTACAGCTATGTCGGGCCTTGGAAAACGATCCCGAGGTTTTCAAGTGACAAGCCAGATTTAGGGCTAACATATAGTGCTTGAGACCATAATTACATGTGCGCGGTATAATGGACTGAAATAGAAAAGGCCTGGTAAAAAAAAGCATAATTAGGACAAAGTGCTGCATTTCGCTGCTGTTGGGAACACATATTGTGCGGGATGGAGCTTGTGGGAACATTTCTTGTAATAAATCAATATGTGAAGGCTTTATAATATGTCGGGTTTTACTCATGACATTTGGAAACTTGACATGTCAATCAAGCGAGGTTTGAGGGGAAAGATGTTCTCGGATTTGACTGCGAAATCTCAAGTGAGTCATCACGTTTTCTATTTAGTGTCAATGTTTTGTTGCATTAATCTCAACATATAATCTTGAAACAAACAAAAAAAAAATGTGCACGACATGTTTATACGCCACTTTGGTGCTGCCTTGGTGCACTCCAGTGAGTTTAATAATGAATGAAAAGGGCATCAGCCACGTCTTTGATTATCACTTTTAGTGTCATGGAGTCAAAGCTTTGTGTTGTAACTGTATCCTGCCGCTGAAACACACACACACACATGCCGAAACACACACGCACACGGGCTAACGAGTGTCATTACGAGGTGGACGGTTGTATGGGATGGTGTTTCCGAAGAAACAGTGGGGGGATATTGGAGCCAGACGTGTGGAGCTGTCAAGGCCTGGTGATAGGGATGCGTGTCAGTCATATCCCAGGGGTGCACACAAGCACGCACACACACATTAGCGTTCACCTTGTTGCACTCCACACACACACACACACACACACACACACACACAGATGAGTGTGATTTGACATGCTGGAGCAGATGTAAGTGGACACCCGTATTCTGGTCAATGAAGACATTCGTGGCCGGGGGTTGCATGTGGGGGCTCTGACTCCGCACCTTCACCACGCAGGCCTCACTTCACATCTGTTTGCCATTAACCACAAAGCTTACCTTTTTAAGGCAGAGGCGAGGGCGGGCGGGCGGACGAAGGATAGAAATGGGGCGGGAGGGGGGGAGGGGGGGGTTGCCGTGTTCGATTCTGGCTTGATTCAATTACGAGCACCACAGTGAGAGAACATTCCCCCTCGGCTGTCCACATTTCTGTGCTATTTTGTGTGCTGGTGATGTTCGAAAAGTGCCATTTTACTATGAAGCCACGTTGATGTAACACATGGCTTGGCATTGTCTTGCTGAAATAAGCAGGGGCGTCCATGGTAACGTTGCTTGGATGGCAACATATGTTGCTCCAAAAAAAAATGAAAATGATGATTAATCAGACCTCGAACAATGATGGAAAAACGGAAACATATTGAAGCGCTTCAAAATGCTTCAAAATGTTTCCGTTTTTCCATCATTGTTCTAGGTCTGATTAATCATCATTTTCATTTTTTCATTCATTTATTTTAAAGTTAAAGTACCAATGATTGTCACACACACACTAGGTGTGGCGAAATTATTCTCTGCATTTGACCCATCACCCTTGATCACCCCCTGAGAGGTGAGGGGAGCAGTGAGCCGCAGCGGTGGCCGCGCCCGGGAATCATATTTGGTAATTTAACCCCCAATTCGAACCTTTGATGCTGAGTGCCAAGCAGGGAGGCAATGGGTCCCATTTTTATAGTCTTTGGTATGACTCGGTCGGGGTTTGAACTCACAACTAGGGATGTCCGATAATGGCTTTTTGCCGATATCCGATATTCCGATATTGTCCAACTCTTTAATTACCGATACCGATATCAACCAATATATACCGTCGTAGAATTAACACATTATTATGCCTAATTTGGACAACCAGGTATGGTGAAGATAAGGTACTTTTAAAAAAAATGAATAAAATGAAATAATATAAACAAATTAATAACATTTTCTTGAATAAAAAAGAAAGTAAAACAATATAAAAACAGTTACATAGTGTCATGTCTGTGTGATCATGTTTTTGTTTTGGTCATGTTCGGTTTTGTTTTTGGACTTTTTGTGCACTTTTGTTTTGTCACCATAGCAACCATTAGTTTTCACCTGTCACGTCACGCACCTGTTTCACGTTTTGAGTCACGCACCTGTTTTCGTTAATCATGTCTATAGTATTTAAGTTCATTGTTTTCAGTTTGTCGTTCTGACGACATCCCGCATTTATGCTCTTCATACCCCTGTCACACTCTGTTAACCTCTGCGCACTTCATGCCATGTCCAAGTAAGTTTTCTTTATTCATGCCATAGTTTGCAAGTTTTGTTTCTTTGTTCATAGTTTCTGCCGTTGTGCAAGTTTTGTATTTATAGTCAAGTTGTGTACTTCCGCCCTTATGCGCGCCTTTTGTTTACTTCCTTTTTTTGTAGTTATAGTGTTTAAATAAATCATGTACTCCCCTTCACGCCACATCTGGGCCAAATATTTTGCACCTCGGGAGAACAAACCACACCACAGTCCCAGTCGTGACACATAGAAACTAGTATATAATGAAAATGAGTAAAATTAACTGTTAAAGGTTAGTACTATTAGTGGACCAGCAGCACGCACAATCATGTGTGCTTACGGACTGTATCCCTTGCAGACTGTATTGATATATATTGATATATAATGTAGGAACCAGAATATTAATAATAGAAAGAAACAATCCTTTTGTGTGAATGAGTGTAAATGGGGGAGGGAGGTTTTTGGGTTGGTGCACTGATTGTAAGTGTATCTTGTGCTTTTTATGTTGATTTAATAAAAAAAATAAAAAAAAAAAATAAACAAAAAACGATACCGATAATAAAAAAAAACGATACAGATAATTTCCGATATTACATTTTAACGCATTTATCGGCCGATGCCGATATTATCGGACATCTCTACTCACAACCAACTGATCTCAGGGAGGACACTCTAACCACTAGGCCACTGAGTAGGTTTTATTTTCATTCATTTTTCATTTTCGCTATCATCACTGTCTTCTACTGCAGAAGTGCTTTTTACTTTGGGGAATTCAAATAGAACATACTTTGTTTATGAGGCAATATTCTCGTTGAGTTTATGCCCCTCTTAATGTGCTTAATACCAGTGAAGAGCAGATTTTACAGGCACCAGCAGTAACCGCAAGTATTCTCACAGAGCCCTTGATAGCAGGCGGCATGCCGCACATGGCCTGCATGTTGTTGGCAAAGAGGGGCAGCTGACAACCGCCCATCAGGACCCTTTAAAATACAAAGTAGATGAATATAGACTGTTCCACTGTTTCATGTTCCTTCCTGTAAGCATTCCCAGAAAACTCAAATGGTGCATCCAGGACTCCAATTATTGAAACAGAAACACAGCAATGGAGTTCATTTGATAGTACTACTGTCTTTTGTTGGTGTCTTTGTGGTTGGTGGTGTAAGCAGGATTAGACACTTTTTTTATTTTTTATTTTTTTACTTTTTTTTTATCGAAAAAAATCAATGGAATTATAACATCGCGCCGATTAATCCGATAAAACAAATTGCTCTGATTAAAATATAAATTAAAAAAATGCTCCAATGAGAGGAGATTACCCATACCGTGCTGTATGTACATGTGTTAGGACAGGGAATCTTAACCATTTTGACCTCGTGGCCCAACTTTTCCACCACAAAGTAACACTGAATTAGTAATCTTACTCTTGATTTCAATCATATTCAATAAATATATCTAACCTACTTATATTTTACAACCTTGTCAAATTATATAAAACCATGTGTTGATCACAGCTATTGTTATCTACAAACCCCGTTTCCATATGAGTTGGGAAATTGTGTTAGATGTAAATATAAACGGAATACAATGATTTGCAAATCCTTTTCAACCCATATTCAATTGAATGCACTACAAAGACAAGATATTTGATGTTCAAACTCATAAACTTTATTTTTTTTTTTGCAAATAATAATTAACTTAGAATTTCATGGCTGCAACACGTGCCAAAGTAGTTGGGAAAGGGCATGTTCACCACTGTGTTACATGGCCTTTCCTTTTAACAACACTCACTAAACGTTTGGGAACTGAGTAGACACATTTTTGAAGCTTCACAGGTGGAATTCTTTCCCATTCTTGCTTGATGTACAGCTTAAGTTGTTCAACAGTCTGGGGGTCTCTGTTGTGGTATTTTTAATGTGCCACACATTTTCAATGGGAGACAGGGCTGGACTACAGGCAGGCCAGTCTAGTACCCACACTCTTTTACTATGAAGCCACGTTGATGTAACACGTGGCTTGGCATTGTCTTGCTGAAAGGTGAAAACCATTTATCAACAACACCCAGAAACGCCGTCGGCTTCGCTGGGCCTGAGCTCATCTAAGATGGACTGATACAAATTGGAAAAGTGTTCTATGGTCTGATGAGTCCACATTTCAAATTGTTTTTGGAAACTGTGGACGTTGTGTTCTCCGGACCAAAGAGGAAAAGAACCATCCGGATTGTTATAGGCGCAAAGTTGAAAAGCCAGCATGTGTGATGGTATGGGGGTGTATCAGTGCCCAAGACATGGGTAACTTACACATCTGTGAAGGCGCCATTAATGCTAAAAGGTACATACAGGTTTTGGAGCAACATATGTTGCCATCCAAGCAACGTTACCATGGACGCCCCTGCTTATTTCAGCAAGAATATGCCAAGCCACGTTTTACATCAACGTGGCTTCATAGTAAAAGAGTGCGGGTACTAGACTGGCCTGCCAGTAGTCCAGACCTGTCTCCCATTGAAAATGTGTGGCGCATTATGAAGCCTAAAACACAACGGAGACTGTTGAACAACTTAAGCTGTACATCAAGCAAGAATGGGAAAGAATTCCACCTGAGAAGCTTAAAAAATGTGTCTCCTCAGTTCCCAAACGTTTACTGAGTGTTGTTAAAAGGAAAGGCCATTTAACACAGTGGTGAACATGCCCTTTCCCAACTACTTTGGCACGTGTTGCAGCCATGAAATTCTAAGTTAATTATTATTTGCAAAAAAAAAAAAAAAAGTTTATGTCTTTGTAGTGCATTCAATTGAATATGGGTTGAAAAGGATTTGCAAATCATTGTATTCCGTTTATATTTACATCTAACACAATTTCCCAACTCATATGGAAACGGGGTTTGTATTCAGAGAGCGACGACAAACTCCTGCTGTGTAATTGGATTTGTCAGACTGTTGTCCTCCCCTGCAAACTAGACGACTTTTTCCATTTTTTTAATAAATGTCAGACTGATAAGGAGCGAGGAGGACGGCGGACGTCAGCTACAAAGTAACACATGCATTCATGATCACAGACCTACTGTCTGTTCATTTCATCCTCCTGTATCTTCCCTCACTCCCTTCACACGTTCATCCCACCCGCCGCCCCTTTTCTTTCTGGCAAAGGGGTGTCGGTGTCTGAGACGGGGAACAATGGCCAAACTGTTGCGCCGCGACTCAACTCAGCCCAAAGGATTTCCTCCTCAAGGCTGCACCACCTAATCCTCCATGACATGCTCCATCTCAGGGAGAGGAGGCGCACATAAAAACAGGAAAAGGGGAAAAGTGAGATTCACGGCACGCTGTTTTATTTGGGCTCGCAAAATTAGAGCTTTGCTTAAAAAAGGAACATTTGAATATTTTTGCACCACCTTCAAGAGGGCTCCATTTTTATTTATTTTTTTGTTGCACCGAGCAAATTCAGTTCACAGTGCTTACACTGTTCTCTGCTAACTTTGACATCTTGTATCGTTTCTTCCACATTTATGCAGTAAAACTATCTTTGTGTCGAAAACTCCCGCCGTCACATGACTGGCTTTGACCTTCTCCCACCTCGGCCTACTGTAGCAGCGCCGCTAACCAGACACAGATGGACATTTGCAGCCCACCGTGGATGAAAAAAAACCGTCACGCAATGTGCAAGCATCATACGTCCTGTACAATGTTCATGTTTTTGCACAATAGTCATCTCATTCTATAGTTTAGGAGTGTTTACCAAATATAAAAAAACGAAAATTTCAGTTCCGTTTATCAAAAAAAATTAAAAGGGCCCAAAGTGTCCAGATGAAGGACATTTCACTAACACGTTCTCCTTGTGTATTTTTTTAATCTGGCAGTCATTTCCTGTAACATCAATTCGTTTTGGAGTAATGGGTAGATATTAGGGATGTCTGACAATACCGGACTGCCGATATCATCGGCCGATAAATGCTTTAAAATGTGATATCGGAACTTATCGGTATCAAAAAGTAAAATTTATGACTTTTTACAACGCCGCTGTGTACACGGACGTAGGGTGAAATACAGAGCGCCAATAAACATTAAAGGCACTTTCTTTGCATGCCGGCCCAATCACACGAGACTGACAAACAGTTTCTACCCACAGGCCATCAGGCTTGTGAATGCTAACTTGTGAATGCTAGCTTCTCCACCGTTTTACTTTTATCTTTTTGAACAAAAGACAGCTACCATGACCACCCCCGAACTGTGAACCATCACTGTAGACTAGGGAGGTCCGATAATGGCTTTTTGCCGATATCCGATATTCCGATATTGACCAAACCCTTAATTACCAATACCGATATATGCAATCGTGGAATTAACACATTATTATGCCTAATTTGGACAACCAGGTATGGTGAAGATAAGGTACCGGTACTTCTTAAAACAAAATCATAAAAATAAAATAAGATAAATAAATTAAAAACATTTCCTTGAATAAAAAAGAAAGTAAAACAATATAAAAACAGTTACATAGAAACTAGTAATGAATGAAAATGAGTAAAATTAACTGTTAAAGGTTAGTACTATTAGTGGACCAGCAGCACGCACAATCATGTGTGCTGACGGACTGTATCCCTTGCAGACTGTATTGATATATATTGATATATGTTAATATGTACCGCCCTCATGTTGACGTCACCTCGCTTGTACTCTGTTGACGTCGGTGGACGGGTGATGACAATATTACCCAGAATACACTTGGAGACAATATCGTCGAACCCATTGTGAATGTGCACGTCGCAAAGTGAAATGTTCGAGTGAAACTAAAGCCAGCCATACAGCACAACATTTTATTATTATTTTACCCCTACTAAATCACTAAAATTAGTCTTGTAAAGTTTTTATCAACCACGACTCATCCTGACTGGGACAACCTATAACGCCACATATGTCCAGCTCTTTTATTGATGACGATTACAATCAAACTGTGTACATGATCAGATCTCATCTGCAACCAAGTCATGGAGGGGTCTCGCCCTGCTTCCGGTAGGTCCCCACTCGGGCACAGGCCAGGGGCACGCTAGCCCATACTTGCCAACCCTCCCGGATTTTCCGGGAGACCCCCGAAATTCAGCGCCTCTCCCGAAAACCTCCCGAGACAAATTTTCTCCCGAAAATCTCCCGAAATTCAGGCGGACCTGAGTGACGTGTCGACAGCCTGTATTCACGTCCGCTTTCCCACAATATAAACAGAATGTCTGCCCAATCACGTTATAACTGTAGAATGATCGAGGGCGAGTTCTTGGTTTCTTATGTGGGTTTATTGTTAGGCAGTTTCATTTACGTCCTCCCAGCGCGGTAACAACACACAACAGCAGTCACGTTTTCCTCTACCGTAAAGCAGTTCGTCTGCCGTAAACAGCAATGTTGTGACACTCTTAAACAGGACAATACTGCCATCTACTGTACATGCATATGTGACAATAACATCTACGGCTTTTAGAGAGTGCAGTGCACAACTGCGCACACAACAAGGAGACGAAGCAGAATGCATCATCAGAGAGGGTGTTCAGCATGGTTAGAAAAATAGTGACAGGGAATAGAACAAGGATGGACAATTCAACCCTTAACTCAACAATGAGTAGATGAGTGTTATGTGTGTGTATATGTGTGAATAAATGAACACTGAAATTCAAGTATTTCTCTTATATATATATATATATATATATATATATTTAAAAAAAAAAAAAAAAAAAAAAAAAAAAAAATATATATATATATATATATATATATATATATATATATATATATATATATATATATATATATATATATATATATATGTATATATATAAATATATACACAGATAGAATTCACTGTAAGTCAAGTATTTCATATATATATATATATATATATATATATATATATATATATATATATATATATATATATATATGTAATACTTGACTCCTCCCCTCTTAAACACGCCCCCGCCCCAACCACGCTCCCCTACCACCACCCCACCACCTCCCGAAATCGGAGGTCTCAAGGTTGGCAAGTATGCGGTACCCTGTCAGCTCAGGCTTACCTTATTTCGCTCTCTTTATGAGCACTGGGTCTGATCTTCTATCTGTTGTTTTTTTGTTGCAGGTTCTGACTCAGTGTTTACCCCCGTGAAGGTGATTTTGATTTTTAGGATTATATTTGGCTTCAGTCAAATCCCTTGTGGATCATTAAAGTTTGTCCAAGTCTAAGTCTAAGTCTAAATTTTTACCCTGTAAACGCTGCCCCAAACCCTTTTTCTTCAAAGTTGGAATCATTAAAATGATCGTTGCTAATTACAACCCACTCGCTGGGAAAAATACCATTTTCTCCACACTTTCCTCATATTACCATCATTTGGAAATGTATACACACTGACTCCTTCTTTTGTTGTGTTGCCAGAACCTACAACAACACATCTGGCAGCCATATTTGATAATTCCCTCAGAATATTCGTGAAAATACTGTGATTCGGACGCGATCAAAACAAATACTACGTAATATGAACTTGCATCCAATGTGCCGAAACTTGTTACAAAACAAGACTAAAATCACTAATGTGTCTATTTTGAGGTAGGATTTTACTTGTAGACTTAATTTTTAGGTCCAGAATTATGAAATAAGGGGCATTGTTGTCATCATTAGAGGGTGCCCTCTAAGTGCAGTGTATACCAAACATACTAATACAATGGTCTAGTTTAGTAGTACGGTACTGTACTAGTACAGGGGTGTGAATCTTTGGGCACCGGACGTTTCAATCCGATTTCGATTCAAACTGATTCTCCCATTGTATTATTTGTTAAATAAATAATAATTAACATTTTTCAAAACGGGTTACAGGTTAGAAATGCTCCTTTTGGTTGCATGGAGATGGCCTATAAATGTATTTAAAAAAAATATATAAATAAAATCAAATAAATATGTATGTATTTTTAAATCTAAAATTATGAATCATTTAGAATCAGGATGAATAAGAATCTATTTATTTTTGCACCCCTAACTACTACCTTGTTAATAATCATAAGAAATGTATAAGACTGGGGAGGTAAAAGTACAATCAACAGGTGTTTTGTTCGCAAACAACAACAGAGCCAGGCATATTTTTTTTACATGTTTCAACAAATGGTTTAGTCTAAAACCCAGTTTTACCAAGCTCAGTGGCTTTGTGGTTAGAGCAAGGGTGTCAAAATCTGGCCCGCGGGCCAAATTTGTAATTTCACTTGGCCCTTGAGGCGATATTAAATTAACACTAGAGCTGGCCCGCCAATTATATTCAGCGGCGGTGCCGCGGTAACACCGCATTCACCGCTATTTCTCATACTTACCAACCCTCCTGGGAGAGTACCAGATTTCAGCGCCCGTCCCGAAAATCGTCACATCCGCTTTTCATCCAGTCCAACGTGTGCTGGCCCAGCACATAATATGTGCCACTTCTGCACGCACACAAAAGTGAATGCAATGCATACTTGATCAACAGCGATGCAATTTACACTGAGGGTTGCCGTATAAACAACTTTAAGTTTTGTTAGAAATATACGCCACACTGTGAACCCACACCAAACAAGAATGACAAACACATTTTGGGAGAACATCCGCACCGTAACACAACATAAACACAACAGAACAAATACCCAGAACCCTTTGCAGCACTAACTCTTCCGAGAGCTACAAGGTGGGGAGGTTTGGTGGTAGTGGGGGTGTATATTATAGCGTCCCGGAAGAGTTAGTGCTGCAAAGGGTTCTGGGTATTTGTTCTGTTGTGTTTATGTCGTGTTACTGTGCGGAAGTTCTCCCGAAATGTGTTTGTCATTCTTGTTTGGTGTGGATTCACAGTGTGGCGTATATTTCTAACATTGTTAAAGTTATTTGTACGGGCACCCTCAGTGCAATCCAGTCAGGCCGTGTTGAACAAGTATGCATTGCATTCCCGTGTGTGTTCATACAGAAGCCGCATATATCTTGTGATTGGGCCGGCACGTTGTTAGAATGGATGAAAAGCGGACGTGACGACAGCTCATAGCGGACGTTAAAGGCAGTGTCTTTAAGGCACGCCCCCAAGACTGTGGTCCGGGTGGGCTACGAGATATAATGCCTGATGAACACCTTCGTTCGATAATGAAGGTTGCCTCAGCTCAAAGCCTGAGCCCCGACATTAATGAACTAGCATCCAAGAAAAGATGGCAGGTATCTGGCTTGGGCACATCAGATTAGATCAGTGTTGCAAACTGAGCAGTTTAAAGTCCTGAATGGTTGGTTTATTCATTGTTATTTTATTTTCAAATTTATTAGCCTGTGGAAAAAGTTAATGTTGATATTTACCTCAGAAGGCTGCAAATAGAAAAGAGACATTCAATTTTTATTTAAATTGTATTTGATATGCCATTGATATTTTTGAATTATTATTAGTATTATTTGAAACTCAATTTTGCATGTCATTATAAAGTTATATAAGCCTTGCTTGTTCAATATTCAATGCAAAACTTGTTTGGGTCCCTATTAAAAGGTTCATTCGTTCAACCTTCAATTTGTTCAGTTTTAAATTTTGGCCCACTCTGTATTTGAGTTTGACACCCCTGGGTTAGAGTGTCCGCCCTGAGATCGGTAGGTCGTGAGTCATACCAAAGTCTATAAGAATGGGACCTATTACCTCCCTGCTTGTCACTTAGCATCAAAGGTTGGAATTGGGGCTTAAATCACCAAAAGGATTCCCGAGCGCGGCCACCGCTGCTGCTCACTGCTCACCTCTCCTCCCAGGGGGTGCAACAAGAGGATGGGTCAAAGGCAGAGGGTAATTTCCCCACACCGAGTGTGTGTGTGACTATCAGTGGTACTTTAACTTTAACTTTAAAAGGTTTGGATATGTAGGTGGTGTTAAAACATGGTTTTCCATGATCAATATCTGAATTGTGTTCATTTAAACCCACATTAGACTCAGATTCAGACTTGCATTAGGTGTGTATGTGAATATGAGAGATGCGACAAACAAATTAAGGTCAGTCCGTATTGACGTGAGCTCGGCGATCCAGTCATAAGCGGCGACACACTGAATGTGGCTTGTGTCCCAATTTGTTGTATGGTTGCTTTGCAGGGTCAACAAAGTGATATTTTGACTGAATGGCTCACTACTAATGCTTCTAGACGGTTCTGGCTTCAATCTGAAGATATTGTATGTAAAAAAGATATCACTTAAAAGATGACGATATGTGTTGAAAATGCCCTGTGATTGATTGGCGACAAGTCCGGACTGATTTCCTAAAGTCAGCTGGGATAGACTCCAGCTGCCACGTGACACAGAACAAGATAAACTGGAGAAAATAAATTAGTTAAAGCAACCCCCAAAAGGGACAAGCGGTAGAAAATGGATGGATGGATGGATGGAGGAGCTAAAGTAAAATGTGTATACATGTTGGTACTGTGGCGCTGGAGCGAAATGTGGGCACCACCCTGGACTGGTTCATAGTCAGATTGGTGAACCACTTGGTAAACATACCAAAGAGTACCGTATTTTCCGGACTATAAGGCGCACTTAAAATCTTTTTTTTTCCTCAAAACTCAACAGTGCGCCTTATAACCCGGTGCGCCAAATGTAAGGAATACGTTTGGTTGAGCTTACCCACCTCGAAGCAATTTTATTTGGTACATGGTGTAATAATAAGTGTGACCAGTAGATGGCAGTCAAACATAAGATAATTATAATGGTGTGTGTATAAGGTAAGACATATTATCTGGCGTTTTGTTTCGCAATATAACGCAAACGCAACTTTTCTTACCTTCTGGTACCGGCTGATCTGTATTTGGGATCTGCATAAATCCTGAAAAATTGTGCGAATCCGCCTTTGCAGTCCGTGTCGACACCGTAGTCGATAAGCTTCTTCTTTTTCTCTATCTTCTTGTTATGGGAATTTCATCCTCCGCTGTTGCCATTTCTAATATAAAGTAGTGTAAAGTTCTTACTTATATCTGTCAGTAAACTCGCCATGAAAGCTCTAAAACATACCCGTGTTTTGATTGATTGATTGAAACTTTTAATAGTAGATTGCACATTTCGGTACATATTCCGTACAATTGACCACTAAATGGTAACACCCGAATACGTTTTTCAAATTGTTTAAGTCGGGGTCCGCGTAAATCAATTCATGGTGTAGTGAGTTACATTATTCACCCAAGGAACTTTAGTTATTAGAGTTACGGTCAGACGGTTTTTCACGGTACACATTTCCGGTGTTGTTTTTTACGGATAAGGAGATGCTGCTGCTCCGTTATTGATTGAAGTAAAGTCTGAACGTCATTAAAACAGTTAGCTCCATCTTTTGACACTTCTTCCACTCCCGTCCTTGCACGCTACACCGCTACAACAAAGATGACGGGGAGAAGACGCTGTCGAAGGCGAGCCACGTAAATAAGACCGCCCACAAATCGGCGCATCCGGAAGCGACTGTCAGAAAGCGTCTTGAAGATGATCTGTAAAACATCATCTATGCAACATTTTGACCAAAGAAACACCATTACATGTTATGTAGACTACAAGGAAGTGTTTTCAATTTAGAAAAAAGTAATAATAATATGACTCCATTAAAGCGCCCTATAATCCGGTGCGCCTTATATATGAAACACGATAAAAAATAGACCATTCATCGGCAGTGTGCCTTATAATCCGGTGCGCCCTATGGTCCGGAAAATACGGTATCTTAAAGAGGAACATTATCACCAGACCTATGTAAGCGTCAATATATACCTTGATGTTGCAGAAAAAAAGACCATATATTTTTTTAACCGATTTCCGAACTCTAAATGGGTGAATTTTGGCGAATTAAACGCCTTTCTAATATTCGCTCTCGGAGCGATGACGTCACAACGTGATGTCACATCGGGATGTCACATCGGGAAGCAATCCGCCATTTTCTCAAACACCGAGTCAAATCAGCTCTGTTATTTTCCGTTTTTTCGACCGTTTTCCGTACCTTGGAGACATCATATCATGCCTCGTCGGTGTGTTGTCAGAGGGTGTAACAACACGAACAGGGACGGATTCAAGTTGCACCAGTGGCCCAAAGATGCGAAAGTGGCAAGAAATTGGACGTTTGTTCCGCACACTTTACCGACGAAAGCTATGCTACGACAGAGATGGCAAGGATGTGTGGATATCCTGCGACACTCAAAGCAGATGCATTTCCAACGATAAAGTCAAAGAAATCTGCCGCCAGACCCCCATTGAATCTGCCGGAGTGTGTGAGCAATTCAGGGACAAAGGCCCTCGGTAGCACGGCAAGCAATGGCGGCAGTTTGTTCCCGCAGACGAGCGAACTAAACCTCCTGGATGTCATGGCTCACACCGTCCCTTAAACTGGACAGATCAGCTTTCAGGAAAAGAGCGCGGATGAAGGTATGTCTACAGAATATATTAATTGATGAAAATTGGGCTGTCTGCACTCTCAAACTGCATGTTGTTGCCAAGTATATTTCATATGCTGTAAACCTAGTTCATAGTTGTTAGTTTTCTTTAATGCCAAACAAACACATACCAATCGTTGGTTAGAAGGCGATCGCCGAATTCGTCCTCGCTTTCTCCCGTGTCGCTGGCTGTCGTGTCGTTTTCGTCGGTTTCGCTTGCATACGGTTCAAACCGATATGGCTCAATAGCTTCAGTTTCTTCTTCAATTTGGTTTTCGCTACCTGCCTCCACACTACAACCATCCGTTTCAATACATGCGTAATCTGTTGAATCGCTTAAGCCGGTGAAATCCGAGTCTGAATCCGAGCTAATGTCGCTATACCCTGCTGTCCTTCCGCCATGTTTGTTTGTGTTGGCTTCACTATGTGACGTCACAGGAAAATGGACGGGTGTATATAACGATGGTTAAAATCAGGCACTTTGAATTTTTTTTAGGGATATTGCGTGATGGGTAAAATTTTGAAAAAAACTTCGAAAAATATAATAAGCCACTGGGAACTGATTTTTAATGGTTTTAACCCTTCTGAAATTGTGATAATGTTCCCCTTTAAAGTAGAATCAATTGAGTACATTTCTGATGAGCATGCCAACCCTACCTATCCTGCACCCAAACCCACCCAGGAGAGTCCTGCAGCGGGCAGACAGGACTAAAGCCAGGGATAAGAGAAAGTGCTTGGTAGACGACACAGACTAATTTGTAAAAGATACAGTGGCTGCACGGCTTTCCAAGGCGCTGTGGGAGAACCAAAACATTCAGCAGTTGTCCAAACAGATTCCTCTCTGCACTCTGCAATTGACGACACAGCACTGCTATAATTTACATGCACACACACACACACACACACACACACACACACACACACACACACACACACACACACACACACACACACACACACACACACACACACACACACGCGCGCACGCACATATGTGTGCAAACACACACATGCAGGCTTGCTCTTTCCCCCCGGCGCTGGAATTTATTTTGCTTGAGGTGATTGCTGTGTCTGCAAGTTTTGGAGCCTTGTTAATGAATTTGAAACGGGGTCACTGCGGGATTGATGGGTGAGAAGTGTGTGTGTGTGTGTGTGTGTGTGTGTGTGTGTGCTGCGGAACAAGGCTGAGAGCTGTAATGAGATCACGGCACCTTTGAACACCTTTGGCTCTGTATAAGTATAAAGTAGGACATTTGTTTACCTTTTAAAAATAAATGATCCACGCATGTACCAGCAGATATCATCTAACATTTCTGTTATATATAATTATGAACATTTCAGCCTTTTTGCGTGTGTATTTTCACCCATGTTTGCTCTCTGCACACAATACAAACATTAAACACACGCACAGTATAGTACGGTATAGAGAAGTATAGAGAAAGTTGCATAGGAGCCTGGCGTCTTTCTTGTAGCAAAAATTACTTTTTTACTCAATATGACACAATTACTGTCACCTCAACATGACAGTTATTTAAACATAACTTCTAAACCAAACATGCAAATCACGCCTGAAATAATGTATCTTTGTGAGTTTTACTAGAAACATATGCTTTTATAAGGTTTGCAAACACAAACATTTGTTTTTTACTCAATAAGACAGTAATGTTCTTAAAATTCTGAGATAATGCAAAAAAACCCAATAAACAATTATTCAAACATAACTTCTAAACCAAACATGCAAAATGTCTAATAATGTCTGAAATTATGTATCTTATTGAGTTTTACTAGAAACGAGCTTTTGTAAGGTTTGCAAACACAAACATCTGTTTTTTTTACTCAATATGACAGTATTACTGTCACACTCAATATGACAGTTATTTAAACATAACTCCTAAACCAAACATGCAAAATGTCTAATAATGCCTGAAATAATGTATCTTAGTGACTTTACTAGAAACGAGCTTTTGTAAGGTTTGCAAACACAAACATCTGTTTTTTTACTCAATATGACAGTATTAATGTCACACTCAATATGACAGTTATTTAAACATAACTCCTAAACCAAACATGCAAAATGTCTAATAATGCCTGAAATAATGTATCTTAGTGACTTTACTAGAAACGAGCTTTTGTAAGGTTTGCAAACACAAACATTTGTTTTTTTACTCAATATGACAGTATTACTGTCACCTCAATATGACAGTTATTTAAACATAACTCCTCAACCAAACATGCAAAATTAATAATCATGCCTGAAATAATGTATCTTTGTGAGTTTTACTAGGAACATATGCTTTTGTAAGGTTTGCAAACACAAACATTTGTTTTTTTACTCAATATGACAGTATTGATGTCACACTCAATATGACAGTTATTTAAACATAACTCCTAAACCAAACATGCAAAATGTCTAATAATGCCTGAAATAATGTGTCTTGGTGAGTTTTACTAGAAACATATGCTTTTGTAAGGTTTGCAAACACAATAATGTGTTTTTTTACTCAATATGACAGTATTAATGTCACACTCAATATGACAGTTATTTAAACATAACTCCTAAACCAAACATGCAAAATGTCTAATAATGCCTGAAATAATGTATCTTAGTGACTTTACTAGAAACGAGCTTTTGTAAGGTTTGCAAACACAAACATCTGTTTTTTTACTCAATATGACAGTATTACTGTCACACTCAATATGACAGTTATTTAAACATAACTCCTCAACCAAACATGCAGAATGTCTAATAATGCCTGAAATAATGTGTCTTGGTGAGTTTTACTAGAAACATATGCTGTTGTAAGGTTTGCAAACACAAAAATATGTTTTTTACTCAATATGACAGTAATGTTCTTAGAATCCTGAGATAATGCGAACAAACCCAATAACAATTTATTCAAACATAACTCCGAAAGCAAACATGCAAAATGGCTAATCATGCCTGAAATGTATCTTTGTGAGTTTTACTAGGAACATATGCTTTTGTAAGGTTTGCAAACACAAACATTTGTTTTTTTACTCAATATGACAGTATTAATGTCACACTCAATATGACAGTTATTTAAACATAACTCCTTAACCAAACATGCAGAATGTCTAATAATGCCTGAAATAATGTGTCTTGGTGAGTTTTACTAGAAACATATGCTTTTGTAAGGTTTGCAAACACAAACATTTGTTTTTTACGCAATATGACAATAATGTTCTTAGAATCCTGAGATAATGTGAAAAAAACAATACAAATGCATTCAAACATAACTCCCGACCTAAACCAAACATGCAGCATGTCTAATAATGCCTGAAGTAATGTGTCTTGGTGAGTTTTACTAGACACGTATGCTTTTGTAAGGTTTGCAAACACAATTTTTTTTTTGTTTTACTCAATATGACAGTTATGGTCTTAGAATCCTGAGATAATGCAAAAAAATATATATATATATATTTCAAACATAACTCCTAAACCAAACATGCAAAATGTCTAATAATGGCTGAAATAATGTATATTTGTGTGTTTTACCAGAAACATATGCTTTTGTAAGGTTTGCAAACACAAACATTAGTTTTTTACACAATATGACAGTAATGTTCTTAGAATCCTGAGATAATGTGAAAAAAAAAATACAAATGTATTCAAACATAACTCCTAAACCAAACATGCAAAATGTCTAATAATGGCTGAAATAATGTATATTTGTGTGTTTTACCAGAAACCTATGCTTTTGTAAGGTTTGCAAACACAAAAATTGTTGTTTTTTTACTCAATATGACAGTAATGGTCTTAGAATCCTGAGATAATGCAAAAAAAACCCAATAACAAATATTTCAAACATAACTCCTAAACCAAATATGCAAAATGTCTAATAATGTCTGAAATAATGTATCTTGGTGAGTTTTACTAGAAACATATGCTTTTGTAAGGTTTGCAAACACAAAAATGTGGTGTTTTACTCAATATGACAGTTTAACTGTCATACTAAATATGAAAGTTGCCATTGATCATATTTAAACAATGACGCCAAAATATCGCATCTGTTTCAGCACTAATAACCTCAGCACGGCGTTTCCTGTCTGCTTCGTGGCCCGCTAGTGCCAGAGTGCTGAGATCTATGCGTGCATGTTTGAGTGCGTGACCACCGCTGCCCTTCCCATATCTGTCTCCCATCGCTGTGTGTTATCACAGCCTCACACATACCTCGCTGTTGCCTCCTGTGATTGTGTAGGAACATTGGCGCCCCCCCACCCCGTCTTTTCTCCGAGCCGCAGAGACAAGGAGAGGAAAAGTGAGTCTAGTTGTTTGTGACAATGCCGGGGGTGAGCGGGCGCTCACGGCGCTGCGGAGAGTTGTGTTGTTGTAGGGACAAAACAAATAAAGCATCAGCCATTCATAAGGTGGCTCGACTCGAGAGGGTCAGGTCAAGCTAATTCCTTTGGAAAAACAATCAGAAGTCTCCCTCAGACTTTTTTTTTTTTCCAATGGCGGGCATTTAGGGAAACTCCCAAATTTAGATTATTCTGTAGGATATGACAATGTCCTTTGCTTTTTTTTTTTTTTACTGTCTACACAAGAACGGTGAAGAAAAATACGCAATTTTTGCAATCGTATCGTCGTTTTTGCTTGAACTAATTGAGGCGTTATAGATTAATAACAGGAGTTATTCTGTCTTAATTTATCACGCTGCACACAACAGGAAGTGAAAGCACACATTCCATACTGATCCATCAATGTAACACAACAAAGTTTGGCACAAAAACATTTTCCGCTGGTTTTGTATAGCATGTCAGTTATCATACTGCCAAAAACTTCGTAAAACAAACTAGTCCGTTTTAGGGTTATGTGATGTACACAATAAACAATATAAATTATATACATTTGATGGATGATACAAGCTTTTGATTAGGGATGTCAAATAATGGCTTTTTTGCCAAATTTCCGATATTCCGATATCGTCCAACTCTTAAATACCGATATCGATATCAACCGATACCGATATATATAGTCGTGGAATTAACACATTATTATGCCTAATTTTGTTGTGATGCTCCGCTGGATGCATTAAACAATGTAACAAGGTTTTCCAAAATAAATCAACTCAAGTTATGGAAAAAAAAGTGCCAACATGGCACTGCCATATTTATTATTGAAGGGACAAAGTGCATTATTTTTTTTAACATGCCTCAAAACAGCAGCTTGGAATGTGGGACATACTCTCCCTGAAATAATCCTGATACCCACTACGAAACACTGTACTTAACACAGCCATCCTTTAAAGGCCTACTGAAACCCACTACTACCGACCACGCAGTCTGATAGTTTATACATCAATGATGAAATCTTAACATTGCAACACATGCCAATACGGCCGGGTTAGTTTACTAAAGTGCAATTTTAAATTGTGCGCGAAATATCCTGCTGAAAACGTCTCGGTATGATGACGCCTGCTCGTGACGTCACGGATTGTAGAGGACATTTTGGGACAGCATGGTGGCCAGCTATTAAGTCGTCTGTTTTCATCGCAAAATTCCACAGTATTCTGGACATCTGTGTTGGTGAATCTTTTGCAATTTGTTCAATGAACAATGGAGACAGCAAAGAAGAAAGCTGTAGGTGGGAAGCGGTGTATTGCGGCAGGTGTTGTGCCGGATAACACAGTCGGTGTTTCGTTGTTTACATTCCCGGAACATGACAGTCAAGCTTTACCATTGGCCTGTGGAGAACTGGGACAACAGAGACTCTTACCAGGAGGACTTTGAGTTGCATGCGCAGACGCGGTACCGTGAATACGCATGCAGCTGCGGCTTCCAAACATTTGATCGCTTGCCCGTACGTGCGTGCTGCTATGTGCATGTCACGTACGTAACTTTGGGGACTTTGGGGAAATATATGTGCTGTATGAATTTTGGGGAGGTGAACGGTACTTTGGGCTGTGGGATTGAGTGTGTTGTGCAGGTGTTTGAGTTGTATTGGCGGGTTATATGGACGGGAGGGGGGAGGTGTTTGTTATGTGGGATTAATTTGTGGCATATTAAATATAAGCCTGGTTGTGTTGTGGCTAATAGAGTATATATATGTCTTGTGTTCCCAGCTGAATATCAGGTCCCACCCGCCTCTCACAGCATCTTCCCTATCTGAATCGCTCCCACTGCCCTCTAGTCCTTCACTCTCACTTTCCTCATCCACGAATCTTTCATCCTCGCTCAAATTAATGGGGAAATCGTCGCTTTCTCGGTCCGAATCGCTCTCGCTGTTGGTGGCCATGATTGTAAACAATGTGCGGATGTGAGGAGCTCCACAACCTGTGACGTCACGCTACTCGTCTGCTACTTCCGGTACAGGCAAGGCTTTTTTTAATCAGCGACCAAAAGTTGCAAACTTTATCGTCGATGTTCTCTACTAAATCCTTTCAGCAAAAATATGGCAATATCGCGAAATGATCAAGTATGACACATAGAATGGACCTGCTATCCCCGTTTAAACAAGAAAATCGCATTTCAGTAGGCCTTTAAATATATGGTAAAATCCAAAATGGAATAAAAAAATTGTCAATGTTCATTAATGGCATACTAATGTGAGAGGCAATCCATCTTGATTCTAGTGCGATACAACCCTAACATCTGTTTTTGTGTTTGATATCAGAATTGACTGCCTGCGAAAAGGTAAAAGCCGCATTGGCTGCCTTGCCAGCGAGTCGATGCTTTTAACTCTAGGAAAAAAGGGCTACACCAGCAGGCTCAATACATAGGTCAGCCTGCAGGATAACCCCCATATCCTGAATACTGACACGGGGTGCCCTCTGGAACATAGGCCAGCAATAAAACAGGCTTCAATGAGCTGCTCGCTGGCCAGCACAGAAGCCGTTACCATGTGTGCAGTCACATTTTGCTCTTTGCCTCATGCTTATTCATTGTTATTGCCTATTGAACACAACTACCTAGCAGCTAAAATACTCAAGTGTGCCACTAAATCATTGCCAGACAAATAAGAACCAGTCACAATTGTTTGAAAGCCAGGAAAGCAGAGATGTGTTTGTTACCTCCAGTCTGAAAGATTGATGGTGAGAAAAAGGAGAAAGACACACCAAACGTGCGAGCATCACACAAAGAGAAGCTTAATAATGGGAAAGGGGAAGAGGGCTTTTAAATCATCAACTGATACAGCAGTTTCAGAGCCCCCAGAAATGAGGCGTCCATAAACATATTTCCATTATTACTATTGACCACTGCAACATAAATAATGGCAGGGACTCTGGGTGCATTAAAAAGTCAGAATTATGTAGATGGGCCTGAAGCGTAAGAGCCTTGCAAAGTCAAAAAACGAAAAAAAAAAAAAAAAAAAAAAAGGTATTTAAATAACCAGAAAACCAAAGTTGTAGTTTTACTAGAAACAAATTGTAATATCATTGTGTTTTACGTGTAATAGAGTGAATTTTAGAAGGAAAACATTTTCCCCCCACACACACACATATATATATATATTATATATATATATATATATATATATATATATATATATATATATATATATATATATATATATATATATATATATATATATATATATATATATATTAGGGCTGCAACTAACGATTAATTTGATAATCGATTAATCGATTAATAATCGGATAAAAGAGACAAACTACATTTCTATCCTTTCCAGTATTTTACTGGGAAAAAAACAGCATACTGGCACCATACTTATTTTGATTATTGTTTCTCAGCTGTTTGTACATGTTGCAGTTTGTAAATAAAGGTTTATAAAAAAAATTAAAAAAATTGCCTCTGCGCATGCTCATAGAAGAGATCCAATGAATCGATGACTAAATTAATCGCCAACTATTTTTATAATCGATTTTAATCTATTTAATCGATTAGTTGTTGCAGCCCTACATGTAATACACGTTTTGAAATAAGTTATTATGTGTAAATTTACATACCTTAACTGTTTCCAAACTATGCCTGTAACAAGGCAGTAAAACGGCTGATTGAACAAAACAGAAGTCATCGCCATGGACCCACAAGCTGCGGAAGCTAGCTCTCCAATCAGCTAAACAGACTCAATAACTCCACGGTGAGGTTATAGTGAATTTCTGAAACTGAAATAATACAAAAAATAATGCCGTTGTAAGTTAATAATACTAACACAGACACTCTTAACTTTAGACTTAGACTTCCTTTATTGTCATTCAAATTTGAACTTCACAGTACAGATGAGAATTTTTTTTGTTGCATTAGCTCGTTGCAGTGCAGGATAAAAGAGCAATAAGGTGCAGATATAAATAGATTTACTGTACAGATAAATATATTGCACTTTTGCATATGCATATGGATGTATGTTATATTGTCTTTATATTCCAGCGTGTTAATCCGTTTTTGGGGGGAATTGAGGGGATTATTATGATGCGTTCAAGAGTCTTATGGCCTGAGGGAAGAAGCTGTTACAGAACCTGGAGGCTCTGCAACGGAGGCTGCGGAACCTCTTACTTAAACGTGTTAGCCTATTAGCTAATGCTAATAATGCTAGCTTCATTACGTTACGATTGCACGTACAAATATGAATGAAAACACTCCTACGGACATCGCACGTGACGGTATAGCAGGTATGAATTGTTTCGGTTAAATGATAAAACCTACACACGTTGCCTGGAGTGATGAATGAAGATTATTTTTGAGCAGAAACGCTATGGACAGTTTTACTTCCGTTCAAGGAGGTAAGACAGGAAGTACATTTTCAACCCGTAACACCTGCAGTGAACAAACTTGCCGCTATAGCACAAACAATAACACATATTTTCAGTGACTCTGGTTGTGTTTAATGCAAACCATTGAACACAAAACAATATGGCCTTTAGTGAATAAAAATCCATAAATTAGCCACACCGTTTGATAAGCCGCAGGGTTCAAAGCGTGGGAAAAAATTGGAATACAAAAATAAATTTTTATATGACCTAAAAGAAAACTGGTTTTGTTTCATGAAATGCTAACCAAATTCTCTTTTCTTGAGTAAATCTGTACAGCAGATGCAATCGTCAATCAACAATATAATTTGCCTGGCTGGAAAACACAGATTTAAAATAAATAAATACAGGTAAAAGCCAGTAAATTAGAATATTTTGAAAAACTTGATTTATTTCAGTAATTGCATTCAAAAGGTGTAACTTGTACATTATATTTATTCATTGCACACAGACTGATGCATTCAAATGTTTATTTCATTTAATTTTGATGATTTGAAGTGGCAACAAATGAAAATCCAAAATTCCGTGTGTCACAAAATTAGAATATTACTTAAGGCTAATACAAAAAAGGGATTTTTAGAAATGTTGGCCAACTGAAAAGTATGAAAATGAAAAATATGAGCATGTACAATACTCAATACTTGGTTGGAGCTCCTTTTGCCTCAATTACTGCGTTAATGCGGCGTGGCATGGAGTCGATGAGTTTCTGGCACTGCTCAGGTGTTATGAGAGCCCAGGTTGCTCTGATAGTGGCCTTCAACTCTTCTGCATTTTTGGGTCTGGCATTCTGCATCTTCCTTTTCACAATACCCCACAGATTTTCTATGGGGCTAAGGTCAGGGGAGTTGGCGGGCCAATTTAGAACAGAAATACCATGGTCCGTAAACCAGGCACGGGTAGATTTTGCGCTGTGTGCAGGCGCCAAGTCCTGTTGGAACTTGAAATCTCCATCTCCATAGAGCAGGTCAGCAGCAGGAAGCATGAAGTGCTCTAAAACTTGCTGGTAGACGGCTACGTTGACCCTGGATCTCAGGAAACAGAGTGGACCGACACCAGCTGGACTGCTGCTGAGTGGTCCAAAGTCATGTTTTCTGACGAAAGCAAATTTTGCATTTCCTTTGGAAATCGAGGTCCCAGAGTCTGGAGGAAGACAGGAGAGGCACAGGATCCACGTTGCCTGAAGTCTAGTGTAAAGTTTCCACCATCAGTGATGGTTTGGGGTGCCATGTCATCTGCTGGTGTCGGTAATAAATATAGCCAATAATGCAATTTTTTGTGGTCCCCTTTATTTAGAAAAGTACCGAAAATTATTGAAATAATTTTGGTACCGGTACCAAAATATTGGTATCGGGACAACCCTAATGCGTAGTCAAGTGCATGTTTTTAATAGATAGAAGTTGGGCACTGTTCGATTCAAAATGGTTTGACTGACACTCCTATCATTTATATGCTTCATTTTAGGGAACCAAACTTTATGATCCCTCCTTTTTTTATTTTTATTTTTATTTTATTTTTTTTTTTATCAGCGAGACAATGCTTGGGGAGTATCCATCTAATCTGTGTGTGTGTGTGCATGTGTGTGTGTGTGTGTGTGTGTGTATACTGAGGGGACACTTTGATAAATGGCCAGTTTATGGTGCTGTCACACTGAGGATGTCTATGGGGAAATACTCAGCCACAAGCACGAGAGTGTATGTCTGTGCCTGTGTGTGTGTGTGTGGTTGTGTGTGTTGGGGGTCTGCAATGCTCTGGTCATCTGATTGCAAACCTGCAGTTTGGTGCATGATTAATCAAACTGATTGGATGGGGCAAATATGGTTTGTGATAGCACAAAGAGGGAGAGGGTCACGGAAAGAAATTGATTGCTCTGTTGTATGCCGAGAAGTGTGTGTGTGTTTGTGTGCGCTTGCCTGTTTGTGTATGTGTGCAAAGGTGCCGAGTTGTGTATAAAGGGAAGCTGCAGTACGTTTGAAGGGCAGGGGTCAAATAAATGGAACATGAAAGACTAAAAACATAGGGTGGCGGTGCTGACACAGCCACAATCCTGTTAATATCTCACAGGGGCTACGCACGCACGCAAGCGCACACACACACACACAAACAAACGCCTATATCTTAAAGTGGTACACAACGTTTGAGTAATTGAGTCGCGGCATTGCAGCTTTGTAATCGCTGACGAATCTTTACATAGCCTTTTGTGCCTGAACAATGGAGAGCTGGGACTAAGTTGTCGCTAGTGGGGGGGTGGGGGGGTTGCGAACAGCATGAGAGAGGTACCACCTGGTCTTAGATCAACGCACTGACACGTATAGGTCATCTTTAATATGCTTTGATCCTTCACCCCAGTGTGTTAAGGCAGGGGGCGCTCTATCAAGCACAACTTAGGGGGCCAACACGAGCAAACCTCGTCTTTCCAAAAGGGACTCCTCTCTCTTGTGACATGCAGTGGAGCGTGTTAGCACATGACAACTATTGCAGTGTTTTTCCACCTTTTTTCAGCCGAGGCGCATTTTTTTTCTTTTTTACCGCCGGCAGAAATCATTAAAAAAATGAAACTCAGTAGACAGTAAAAAGTCGTCGTCGCAATTGTTGGATATGACTTTAAACCATAACCAAGCATGCATCAGTATGGCTCTTGTCTCAAAGTAGGTGTACTGTCACCACCTGTCACATCACACCGTGACTTATTTGGACTTTTTTGCTGTTTTCTTGTGTGGAGTGTTTTAGTTCTTGTCTTGCGCTCCTATTTTGGTGGCTTTTCCTGTTTTTTGGGGGTATTTTCCTGTTGCAGTTTCATGTCTTCCTTAAAGCGATATTGCCCGCACCTGCTTTGTTTTAGCAATCAAGGACATTTAAGTTGTTGCTATCTTTTTTTGTGTGGACATTGTTGATTGTCATGTCATGCACGGATGTACTTTGTGGATGCCGTCTCTGCTCCACACGCTGTAAGTCTTTGCTGTCGTCCAGCATTCTGTTTTTGTTTACTTTGAAGCCAGTTCAGTTTTAGTTTCGTTCTGCATAGCCTTCCCTAAGGTTCAATGCCTTTTCTTAGGGGCTCTCACCTTTTGTTTATTTTTGGTTTAAGCCAGAGCCGGCCCAAGGCATAAGCGTACTAAGCGCTTGCTTAGGGCCCCGCGGCCACCAGGGGGCCCCCAAAAGCAATTAACAAAAAAATTTTATTTTTTATTTTTTGCATGTACGAGTCTGACTGATGATTTCTAAATGATCAAAGATATATTATTGTACAAAAACACAATTTTAGGTCAACATTTTTGCACATTGCTGTTTCAGGTTTTTGTTACCAAAAATAATAAAGTGAATCAGAATCAGCTTTATTGTCCAGTTATGTTTAACACACATGGAATTTAACTTCAGTAGACTGCGCTCTCTTTGTACAAAGTAAACATTAAATATGAACAATTAACTAAAAATATAAACTAGTAATTAAAGACTAATATGTACAAGACTGATGAGACAAGATGACACTTTTACTGTAAATACAAAGCTTTATCACTTGGACTGTTCAACCCCAGGCCACTCTTGTAGCTGAATGTTTTCTACATTTTAAGATTAGGAACCATATGTGGCACTCTGGACATCATTCGTTCATTCATTGGTATTATTTATGTTCTTAACTGGGCCACCCCCATATCTTTATAAATGACATGTCATTTGTAAAGACATGCCAGGCTGACAATAGGATAATGTAAACAACACTGCCAGAGCCGCAATGAGTTGATATATTATTTATATATTATTGGCAGAAATAGAGGGCCCCAAAATCAAATTTTGCTTAGGGCCCCATGGAGGCTTGGGCCGGCACTGGTTTAAGCATAAGACACCTTTTTACCTTTAACATTACCGAGCTTGCCAAAGATTGTAATAAATCCATTAAAAGAAGACAGCCTGCCGTTTCCTTTAAAGGGGAACATTATCACCAGACCTATGTAAGCGTCAATATATACCTTGATGTTGCAGAAAAAAGACCATATATGTTTTTAACCGATTTCCGAACTCTAAATGGGTGAATTTGGGCAAATTAAACGCCTTTCTATTATTCGCTCTCGGGTCGATGACGTCACAAGGTGACGTCACATCGGGAAGCAATCCGCCATTTTCTCAAACACATTACAAACACCGAGTCAAATCAGCTCTGTTATTTTTCGTTTTTTCGACTGTTTTCCGTACCTTGGAGACATCATGCCTCGTCGGTGTGTTGTCGGAGGGTATAACAACACAAACAGGGATGGATTCAAGTTGCACCAGTGGCCCAAAGATGCAAAAGTGGCAAGAAATTGGACGTTTGTTCCGCACACTTTACCGACGAAAGCTATGCTACGACAGAGATGGCAAGAATGTGTGGATATCCTGCGACACTCAAAGCAGATGCATTTCCAACGATAAAGTCAAAGAAATCTGCCACCAGACCCCCATTGAATCTGCCGGAGTGTGTGAGCAATTCAGGGACAAAGGACCTCGGTAGCACGGCAAGCAATGGCGGCAGTTTGTTCCCGCAGACGAGCGAGCTAAACCCCCTGGATGTCTTGGCTCACATCGACCCTAGCTTCCCTGGCCTGCTGACATCAACTCCAAAACTGGACAGATCAGCTTTCAGGAAAAGAGCGCGGATAAAGGTATGTCTACAGAATATATTAATTGATGAAAATTGGGCTGTCTGCACTCTCAAAGTGCATGTTGTTGCCAAATGTATTTCATATGCTGTAAACCTAGTTCATACTTGTTAGTTTCCTTTAATGCCAAACAAACACATACCAATCGTTGGTCAGAAGGCGATCGCCGAATTCGTCCTTGCTTTCTCCCGTGTCGCTGGCTGTCGTGTCATTTTCGTCGGTTTCACTTGCATACGGTTCAAACCGAAATGGCTCAATAGCTTCAGTTTCTTCTTCAATTTCATTTTCGCTACCTGCCTCCACACTACAACCATCCGTTTCAATACATTCGTAATCTGTTGAATCGCTTAAATCGAAAAATATAATAAGCCACTGGGAACTGATTTTTAATGGTTTTAACCATTCTGAAATTGTGATAATGTTCCCCTTTAATTAATTTTAAAAAATAATACAAAAAACCTCACATTTTTATGCATATGTAAATGTATTCAGTTATAAACATTCATTCACTTTCTTCTTTCCTTCATGGATCTAAACTTTACCGCTGCCGGTATTTTTTTCTATATTTTTATTGTAATATTTTCAGAATGTGTTTGTTCTATTTTGGCCAAAGTAAGACAACGAAAACAATTTGAAGTTGTCTTTATTTTTTTGTTGTTTTAATGTCATGATTTTAATAGTCCGGCCCCATGTGCACAGATTTTTTCCATGCGGCCCCTGAGCTAAAATGAGTTTGACACCCTTGTATTAGAGCATATGAATTTAAAGGGAATAAAAAAAAAAACACATCACTGTCTTGACAATGATGTAATCTAACATGTGGTTTTAAATATGAGTCTGACAGTAAAAAGACTACAGTAACCAGAACAACATGCCAGTGCAACTCTTCAGCACATACTTGGATGTTGGCGAGTGACGGTGCGTACATAGGCGCCGATCCCATGGGTGCTTCAGGTCCCGAGCACCCACGGACAATGCGAGCACCAACATGGGATTGATGGCGACTTTTAATCTTTAATATTATTTTTTGAATAATCAATCTTGTTGTTGTTGATTTTGTAGCGAGTTTGGTCCGTTTTACATAAAAAAAAGTCACAAATGATATAGTCTATAATTAACAAAGCCTAACCAAGATTTCATTGTGCCCAATAATGAACTTTTGACATAATCATCTTGACTTTAAACACACTGCACACGAGCGAATGAAGTTCATACTTAGTCAACAGCCATACATGTCACACTAAGGGTGGCAGTATGAACAATGCCAACACTGTCATAAACATGTGCCAAATAGTGAAACCACACTAAACAACGACGACAAACACAAATTCCTAGAATTCCCTGCAGCGCCAACTCTTCCGGGACGCTACAATACAAAAAAACAGCATAGGTGGATCTACACCTAACATCCACTGTAATGATACCACGTACAATAGCGTATCTAGTCGATACTACTTTTTTAAATTCATATTAAGTTTAGAAACTCAGGAAATATGTCCCTGGACACATGAGGACTTTGAATATGACCAATGTATGATCCTGTAACTACTTGGTATCAGATTGATACCCAGAATTGTGGTATCATCCAAAACTAATGTAAAGTATCAAACAACAGAAGAATACGTGATTATTACATTTGAACAGAAGTGTAGATAGAACATGTTGAAACAGAAAATAACCAGATATTAACAGTAAATGAACAAGTAGATTAATCATTCATTTTCTACCACTTGTCCTTAATACTTTAGGTAACACTTCAGTATGGGGAACATATTCACCATTAATTGGTTGCTTATTAACATGCAAACAAATTAGTCATTATTAAGTCCTTATTAAAGCCTTTTTCTGCATGGCCTTATTATACAACCAGTAAGCCATTAACTAAGAGTCTTCCCTCAATAACCTCAGAATTATTGCTTATTAGTAACTCTAACCCCAACCCTTATATGTTCTCCTAGTGTCCAAATAACTCTAAATTAAGTCTTTGTTACTTTAATAAGCAACTAATTAATGGTGAATATATTCCCCATACTAAAGTGTTACCATAATTTTGACAAAATAATAGAATGATAAATGACACAATATGTTACTGCATATGTCAGCAGACTAATTAGGAGCCTTTGTTTGCTTACTATTAAAAGACAAGTTGTCTAGTATGTTCACTATTTTATTTAAGGACATAATTGCAATAAGAAATATATGTTTAATGTATCGTAAGATTTTTTTCCTTAAAATAAAGCCAATAATGACATTTTGGGAACACTTTAGTATGGGGAACATATTCACCATTAATTGGTTGCTTATTAACATGCAAATTAGTAACATTTAAAGTTATTTGGACACTAGGGGAACATATAAGGATTAGGGTTAGGGTTATTAATAAGCAATAATTCTAAGGTTATTGAGGGAAGACTCTTAGTTAATGGCTTACTGGTTGTATAATAAGGCCATGCAGAATAAGGTACTTAATAATGACTAATTAAGAGCCAATATGTTACTAATTTGCATGTTAATAAGAAACTAATTAATGGTAGAATATGTTCCCCATACTAAAGTGTTAATTTTTTCATGTATTTATTTATTTCAGGCAATGACATAAAAAAGTACAAAGTTGACAACTATTATTTATTATTACAACACATAATAATATAAATTAATATAGTGCAAAAGGTAATGTATGGTATGTAATGCAGGATTGTCCAGTTTTGCCTGAAAAGGAGTGGGAAGAAGATAATTTATTTAATCCCACCCCCAGTTCTCCATTCAGTGATTATTCACATGAGTTTCACTCTTACTTTGTTCAAGGATTCCAATACAAATGTTGTGTCATAGTGGCATTACCGCAGGTAACAATAATTATTACACTGCAACAATAATTTGTATCAACAATGTAGGAATAATGAATATACCAACAATGGTAATAGACAACATAGCAATAATGGTAACAGACAACATACCGTATTTTTCGGAGTATAAGTCGCACCGGAGTATAAGTCGCACCTGCCGAAAATGCATAATAAAGAAGGAAAAAAACATATATAAATCGCACTGGAGCCCGGCCAAACTATGGAAAAAACTGCGACTTATAGTCTGAAAAATACGGTAGCAATAATGGTAAGGAAACATTGAGCTTATGTTAACACTTTGAGACAGAGTATAGCGGCAGGTCAAATTAAAGTGAAGTGAAGTGAATTATATTTATATAGCACTTTTCTCTAGTGACTCAAAGCGCTTTACATAGTAAAACCCAATATCTAAGTTAAAGACCCTCATCTCTATATTTGAACCAGACCCCATGTTTGTACAATAGTTTTAATCGATTAATAGTTTGGCATTGCTTGTGTTGTAAATCCAGTTTGTTCCATAGTTTTACTCCGCATACAGACACACAAAAACGTTTACGAGTGGTTTGAGCTCTTGGCAATAAGAAATATCCAAACCCTCTGAAGTTATGAGCCTGCACTCGTCTTATAAAAAAACGTTGTAGATTAGGCGGCAATAATTTGTTAAATGCTTTATATAAGATTATTAATGTATTATATTTAACAAGGTCATCAAATTTGAGCAACTTTGATTGCATAAACAGATTATGAGTATGTTCTAAATAACCAACGTGGTGAATGATCCGCACTGCTCTTTTCTGTAATATGATCAGAGGATGAATTGTGTTGTGGTAGGTAGTCCCCCATACTTCAACACAGTATGTACGATATGGGAGTACAGTGACGTGCGGTGAGGTTGATGGCTGGTGAGGCACTGACTTCATCACAGTCAGATTTACAAACATATGAACCCTAAAGAGTATCTTATTCACCATTTGATTGGCAGCAGTTAACGGGTTATGTTTAAAAGCTCATACCAGCATTCTTCCCTGCTTGGCACTCAGCATCAAGGGTTGGAATTGGGGGTTAAATCACCAAAAATGATTCCCAGGCGCGGCGCCGCTGCTGCCCACTGCTCCCCTCACCTCCCAGGGGGTGATCAAGGGGATGGGTCAAATGCAGAGGACAAATTTCATTACACCTAGTGTGTGTGTGACAATCATTGGTACTTTAACTTAACTTTAACTTTACACATACAAACTGTAGCACACAAAAAGCACATTTAATAAAAAAAACGTTATTATGGTCTTACCTTTACTTAGAAATTAAGTCCATGCGCCACAACTAAAGCCCTCACTTAAACTTTCCACGTGCAAGATTTAATCTATTTAAAAAAGTGTAACCGAGGGTTTATAAATGTCCCCTATACCGTATGAAACTACAAAATAACAAACACGGAGGCTCCAGTTTACACGAGGACCACTTTATTTACCTTCTTTCAAAAACCTCCGCAACATGACATCACTTTCGCTCTAAGCGCCTTCAAAATAAGAGCTCAAGGCATATACTGTATAACAGCGCATAACAGGAACTTAACATCACAAAGAGGAAAGCCCATGAAAATAGGTTACAAAAGTTATTTAATAAGAAGCCAAAAAGTGCAAAAACAATAATGTTCGTGTTGGAGGAGTTGTGAATTAGGTACACCTGCAGTCTGCAGGTGTATCTAATGTTGTGTCCCTGCAGTCATTCACAACTCCTCCAACACCAACATTATTGTTTTTGCACTTTTTGGCTTCTTATGAAATAATTTTTAAAAATAGATTCAATCTTGCACGTGGAAAGTTTAAGTGTGGGCTTTAGTTGATATAACAATTCTACGGCGGGGGTGCACGAGGCGAGCCTCAGCCAGTGCGTCTTTTGCAGCCGTTTTATGATCGCTCAGCACAAGAAATACTTTACACACATACAGTTGTTGACAAAATACACTGTACATTATATACCTCAGCTAACTAAACTATGGAAATGTATAATATAGTTCATATAGCAATACAGTCTCACTGCACAGCAGGCCAGCAGTTAGCCGAGTCATTGCGCAATCCATGGTGAGGCTCAACTGAGTGACGTGCCTCAACTGGCTGCTGTTCACCGCACCGTCTCTTCTCAGTATTTGAACGGCAAATGTGAAAATTCAGCGATTTTGAATAAAAATAATCTAAAACTGGTGAAGTTAAATGGAAAATAACTTTATAGTATAATCACTGGATACATATAACAATTTAATTGTTTTTTTTTTCTTTTTACATTTTTTTTCTTTCCATGATGGCAGGTGAGGCCCTGCCTCACCTGCCTCTAGTGACTGCACGTCACTGTGGGAGTACCAAGGTGCAGTATAGAGTACGGAGTGCATTTTCATTGAGGTATGGTTTTGCTTTGTTTATAATTGAGAGGCTTTTGGAGATTTTTGTTTTAATGTGTCTGACATGAGGTTCCCATGATCAATCATTACTCCCAAAAATGTATTCTCATTTACGATTTCAATTGGCGACTTTTTGGTCCCCTTTATTTAGAAAAGTACCAAAATACTTTTGCTACCGGCACCGGTACCAAAATATTGGTATCGGGACACCCACTGGCAGAAATGTGGATGGGCGCCTATGACTGCGTCTACCTGAATGTTGCGCTTTGCGATGCAGCATGGAGCGAACACAAAAGCACTCATCAATATGTATGTAAGAGTGTTTCAGTAGTGTTTATAAGAGCATTTCAGTTGTGTATGTAAGAGCATTTCAGTAGTGTTTATAAGAGGGTTTCAGTAGTGTATGTAAGAGCATTTCAGTAGTGTTTATAAGAGTGTTTTAGTAGTGTATGTAAGAGTGTTTCAGTAGTGTTTATAAGAGCATTTCAGTAGTGTATGTAAGAGCATTTCAGTAGTGTTTATAAGTGTTTCAGTAGTGTGTATAAAATAAAAAAAATTCAGTTGTTTATGTGAGAGCATTTCAGTAGTGTATGTAAGAGCATTTCAGTAGTGTTTATAAGAGTGTTTCAGTAGTGTGTATAAAATAAAAAAAATTCAGTTGTTTATGTGAGAGCATTTCAGTAGTGTATGTAAGAGCATTTCAGTAGTGTTTATAAGAGTGTTTCAGTAGTGTGTATAAAATTAAAAAAATTCAGTTGTTTATGTGAGAGCATTTCAGTAGTGTATGTAAGAGCATTTCAGTAGTGTTTATAAGAGTGTTTCAGTAGTGTGTATAAAATAAAAATATTTCAGTTTGTGTGAGAGCATTTCAGTAGTGTACGTAAGAGGTAATTCTGAATAATGTCCCTAACGGCCCCTCATGCATCAAAGTCAGTCTTTCGCCTTGCACCCCACCACCCTTGTCAGTCATACATTGTGAAAACAGCTAATTGTGCTTTCCTGGCGCTCGCTGCACATACAAACATGGCCACCGATTTATTCCACCCTTTCAGCCCGAGACACAGACATCACAATACATCGCCGTTATTTTCTTGTCTCTTCTCTGATATCTTTGCTCCCATTAAATCACTTTCCACCCTTTAACCCCGTGGGCAGGTGCGACTCTAATTAGCCATTATTTGACGATCAAAAGTCAGGAGTTGATTAAATGGCGTTGCGGCAGCGGCGGCGGCGGCGAGCGAGGCACTTTCCCCCTCTGAGCCCAAGCCCCATAATTTCAAAAGCTTCATGCGACCCGCTGAGGGCCTTTCAGGGCTGCGAGACGCCGCTTCCGACTGCTGCTAAGAGCCTGTTGCCAGCGGTAATCAAAACTGATAATCTTACGGGAGAGAAAAGGGGGTGGTGGAGGGAGAGCGAGTGAAAGAAAGGCTGGGAGCTCAAGCGGCGAGCCTTCTATTAGTTGTGTACGGCGTGAGGGGGCCGCCGGCCACCAAGTGGTGAAAAAAGCAGCCTTCTTAAGGCAAGTGAATGGCGTGACTCGGAGCGGCAATAATGGGCACCCCTACCCGTTACCCCTAAGTCCATTTTATTGCCGATTCATTTACCTGTTATTTTAGACATACTTGACAGCAGCCACCTGCTAAGAAGTCATGTTGCCAGGCAGGTATGCCCATTAGCTGGGGATCTTAAATCAGACCCACAATGGTGCACGAGGGTGACGGCGGAAGAAAGGGCGCCATTGTGGTAAGCAGATAACACCACGCAGTTATCCTCCCCTAACACGGAACATTTCTTTCTGCTCCAAAAACATAATTAGATTCTAATCCCCTGTAGTGGTACTTAATTAATGCCTCTTTTTTTTTTTTTTTTCTTTCCCCCCCACTTTAAAACAAGCTAATCTGCTTTTGTGCTCAGCTGTGGAAATCTTGTGGACTCAGGAAAAATAATAAATCCAACACATTTATTAGAAAAGCACCCCCCATGATAGAAAATGGACGAAAAAAAAAGGTCATGAAAAGAAGTTATATTTTTGTGCATTTATTTAAAATGTTATGTTACATTGACGTTTAAAATGATCACTCTGTTAAAACATTCATATATGTTTTATATTATGTTATTCAACATTGTCTTTAAAGGGGAACATTATCACCAGACCTATGTAAGCGTCAATATATACCTTGATGTTGCAGAAAAAAGACCATATATTTTTTTAACCGATTTCCGAACTCTAAATGGGTGAATTTTGGCGAATTAAACGCCTTTCTAATATTCTCTCTCGGAGCGATGACGTCACGTTCAGGAAGCAATCCGCCATTTTCTCAAACACCGAGTCAAATCAGCTCTGTTATTTTCCGTTTTTTCGACTGTTTTCCGTACCTTGGAGACATCATGCCTCGTCGGTGTGTTGTCGGAGGGTGTAACAACACGAACAGGGACGGATTCAAGTTGCACCAGTGGCCCAAAGATGCGAAAGTGGCAAGAAATTGGACGTTCGTTCCGCACACTTTACCGACGAAAGCTATGCTACGACAGAGATGGCAAGAATGTGTGGATATCCTGCGACACTCAAAGCAGATGCATTTCCAACGATAAAGTCAAAGAAATCTGCGAGCGGATGAGGGTATGTCTACAGAATATATTAATTGATGAAAACTGGGCTGTCTGCACTCTCAAAGTGCATGTTGTTGCCAAATGTATTTCATATGCTGTAAACCTAGTTCATAGTTGTTAGTTTCTTTTAATGCCAAACAAACACATACCGGTACCAATCGTTGGTTAGAAGGCGATCGCCGAATTCGTCCTCGCTTTCTCCCGTGTCGCTGGCTGTCGTGTCGTTTTCGTCGGTTTCGCTTGCATACGGTTCAAACCAATATGGCTCAATAGCTTCAGTTTCTTCTTCAATTTCGTTTTCGCTACCTGCCTCCACACTACAACCATCCGTTTCAATACATGCGTAATCTGTTGAATCGCTTAAGCTGCTGAAATACGAGTCTGAATCCGAGCTAATGTCGCTATTCCTTGCTGTTCTATCCGCCATGTTTGTTTGTGTCGGCTTCACTATGTGACGTCACAGGAAAATTGACGGGTGTTTATAACGATGGTTAAAATCAGGCACTTTGAAGCTTTTTTTAGGGATATTGCGTGATGGGTAAAATTTTGAAAAAAACTTCGAAAAATAAAATAAGCCACTGGGAACTGATTTTTAATGGTTTTAACCCTTCTGAAATTGTGATAATGTTCCCCTTTAAAACATTCATATATGTTTTATATTATGTTATTGCAAGACTGCTTTATTCAACATTGTCTTTAAAGGGGACCTATGATGCATTTAAAAAACACTTCCTTGTGCTCTAGATCAGTGTTTTTCAACCTTTTTTGAGCCAAGGCACATTTTTTTGCGTTGACAAAAATCCAGAGGCACACCACCAGCAGAAATCATTAAAAAACAAAACTCAGTTGCCAGTAAAAATTGCAATTGTTGGATATGACTTTAAACCAGTGGTTCTTAACCTTGTTGGAGGTACCGAACCCCACCAGTTTCAAATGCGCATTCACCGAACCCGAACCATAATCATAGAAGGATGTTATTATATTAAAGAAACAGAAAGATACAGGAATGTACACATAATCCCATGTTTACATCTCATTGTGCAACATGTGAATGTTTTAGTGGAAACTAAATGCGAAAGCTGAAAGGGGTACACATTATTTCCAAAGTAGGACCCCCCCCCCCGGCTAACGTCCATCCACAGTCTGCAGTGTTTTAGCAACTTCTAAATCACTAATCCTTATCTCCATGGCGACAAATAAAGTAAGTTTCTTACAAGTATCATCCCTGCAGGACGAGGAATAGCTAAATATGCTTCACTATACACTGTAGATCATTGTTGTCAAAATGTAAACAAACGCCATTGGTGGATCTACACCTGACATCCACTGTAATGATATCAAGTACAGGCACGTATTTAGTGGATACTACTATGATTAAGTCAATATTTTTTGGCATCACAACATCTTTCGTTTAAAAAAAATGTATATTATGTTTCTAAACTCAGGAAATATGTCCCTGGACACATGAGGACTTTGAATATGACCAATGGATGATCCTGTAACTACTTGGTATCGGATTGATACCCAAATTTGTGGTACCATCCAAAACTAATGTAAAGTATCAAACAACAGAAGAATAAGTGATTATTACATTTGTATATAGAACATGTTAAAAGAGAAAGTAAGCAGATAATAACAGTAAATGACCAAGTAGATTAATAATTCATTTTTTACCACTTGTCCTTAATAATGTTGACAAAATAATAGAATGATAAATGACACAATATGTTACTGCATAAGGTCTAAGAGCTTGGTCCGCATTGCCGGCAGTAAGTCGGACACGTTTCCAGTGAGGGTTGGACTCCGCCAAGGCTGCCCTTTGTCACCGATTCTGTTCATAACTTTTATGGACAGAATTTCTAGGCGCAGTCAAGGCGTTGAGGGGATCCAGTTTGGTGGCTGCAGGATTAGGTCTTTGCTTTTTGCAGATGATGTGGTCCTGATGGCTTCATCTGGCCAGGATCTTCAGCTCTCGCTGGATCGGTTCGCAGCCGAGTGTGAAGCGACTGGGATGAGAATCAGCACCTCCAAGTCCGAGTCCATGGTTCTCGCCCGGAAAAGGGTGGAGTGCCATCTCCGGGTTGGGGAGGAGACCCTGCCCCAAGTGGAGGAGTTCAAGTACCTCGGAGTCTTGTTCACGAGTGAGGGAAGAGTGGATCGTGAGATCGACAGGCGGATCGGTGCGGCATCTTCAGTAATGCGGACGCTGTATCGATCCGTTGTGGTGAAGAAGGAGCTGAGCCGGAAGGCAAAGCTCTCAATTTACCGGTCGATCTACGTTCCCATCCTCACCTATGGTCATGAGCTTTGGGTTATGACCGAAAGGACAAGATCACGGGTACAAGCGGCTGAAATGAGTTTCCTCCGCCGGGTGGCGGGGCTCTCCCTTAGAGATAGGGTGAGAAGCTCTGTCATCCGGGGGGAGCTCAAAGTAAAGCCGCTGCTCCTCCACATCGAGAGGAGCCAGATGAGGTGGTTCGGGCATCTGGTCAGGATTCCACCCGATCAGTGTTTAGGACACGTCCGACCGGTAGGTGGCCACGGGGAAGACCCAGGACACGTTGGGAAGACTATGTCTCCCGGCTGGCCTGGGAACGCCTCGGGATCCCCCGGGAAGAGCTGGACGAAGTGGCTGAGGAGAGGGAAGTCTGGGCTTCCCTGCTTAGGCTGCTGCCCCCGCGACCCGGCCTCGGATAAGCGGAAGAAGATGGATGGCTATTTTTAAGACCCTTCTTAAAACCCATTTTTATTCACTGGCTTTTAACCCAGCATGAGACTTTGAACTGTTTTTAGTTTTTAACTTTTTGAACTGTTTTTAACTTTTAAACTGTTTTTATTTAAAAAACTGTTCTTAGGGTAATTTATATTTGCGTTTTAAATGTGTATTTTTATTTCTGTTTTAAACGTTATTTTTTAGTCTGTCCTTTGCCTTCATTTATTTGTGGTGTACAGCCCTTTGTTTTTCAACTGTGCTTGTCTTTAAAGGGCTTTATAAATAAAGTTGGTATGGTATAGTATGGTATGTTACTGCATACGTCAGCAGACTAATTAGGAGCCTTTGTTTGCTTACTTACTACTAAAAGACAAGTTGACTTGTATGTTCGCTATTTTATTTTAGGACTTAACTGCAATAAGAAACATATGTTTAATGTACCCTAAGATTCTTTTGTTAAAATAAAGCCAATAACACCATTTTTTTGTGGTCCCCTTTATTTAGAAAAGTACCGAAAAGTATCGAAATCATTTTAGTACCGGTACCAAAATATTGGTATGGGGACAACACTACATTGTAATAACATTTATAAGACAATCCACAGCTCCCCTTTAATTTTTCTGTGATTAACCCATGCATCATTCAGGTATATGTGATGTATGCTCCACTGAGTCCCGATCTATCTACCCCCGAGTGTAAATTGCTGACAAATGGCAAAATCCCTTTTCATCGAGCAAAGCCATTAATATCCAAATAAATATTTGACTAGATATGCTTTATATTACAATAAATCACTTCACGAGCGTGCTCCCAACAGAGAACCGAGGGTGGAAAAAAATAATCACTTAGACTCCCCTGGCTAATGTTGTGCATAATACTCCCCGGGGAAACATTCTTTGTGATAATATGAGCTTCTCTATCTCAAATGTCACAGCTGAGATTAGAGCACGCTCGGATTTGTGCATAAAGTCTCTCCCCATGGCATATGGAAAACCAAATGGCTTTCGGCGTTAATGTAGCAGTGTGAAGAAGCAGGAAGAAAATATGTAAATATATACAAAGATTTGACTGGATCATTACATCTGCCTATTGGATTTTCCCTGTGTGACTTTATTAAGTGAGTCAATAATCTGCACGGCGGAGGAAGAAAAGCCGAGCTGCATTGTTAGGAGAGTCGGGCCTTCTGTCTGGGAGGGCTTGAATGAACACAACACGGGTCACTCTCCAGGAACTGCTGCCATCACTTTCAATGTAACTAAGTGAATAAAAGGATTATCGGTCGTGAATTAGTGCTCGGACACACATTTGGTGTGTGTGTGTGTGTGTGTGTGTGTGAGTGTGTCATTCGCGCACCTCTCCCGGGATCCCCCACTTTGCTAATCATTGTTTCTGTAAGATAATTCTCGCCACTGTCTCTGTGCGGCGTCGCGCACGTGTTAATTAGCACCGAGCCGGGCTGAGGGTGCTCGTCTTCTAATCACTTAATTAGGGGTGACGGCCCTGATGCTTGTTTACTCAATTAGCCATCCTCGTTAATTACCTAATTGGAAGCCAGTCAACTGTCCCTAGTTAGTGCAGCGAAAGATGTTTCGCCGTGTGTGTGTGCAGTGTTTGTTTACCGACATCAGCAATTGACACAACAAGTCAGGACCAATGTTCCCTCTAATTTTTCATGTGTGTGAGCAAACGCAAAAACTCCCTGAGCATTCAGTGGAGCCCATGTGAGCAACATCAGACGTGCACACTGTGGCTACACCAGCAGCACACCTGTCCCAAACCTGACTAAATAACAAGTTCAATCTCTATCCATCCATCTATTTTCTACCGCTTGTCCCTTTTGGGGTCGCGGGGGGGTGCTGGAGCCTATCTCAGCTGCATTCGGGCGGAAGGCGGGGTACACCCTGGACAAGTCCCCACCTCATCGCAGGACCAACACAGATGGACAGACAACATTCTCTTATTATTATAATCAAATGACAGCAGTCATTTCCATGAGGTTATTTTCTAATTTAAGTGTTTAGGCCCACTTAGAATGACAATAACAAAAAATATTGTTTTTCATGAACTGTGTACTTGTATTGTTTGTCTGGGTGGAGGTCCTGCTTTGGAAATAATTTGTAACCCCTTCAGACATTGCATTCATTTCCCATTAAAACATTCACATGTTGCACAATGAGATGTAAGCAGGGGATCATGTGTACATTCCTGCAACTTCCAGTTTGTAAAAAATATATTTGTATTAGTATTTATTTAATATACTAACAGCATTTCATGATTAATATTTATACATTAAGATTCCTGATAAATTACACTAGAATAAGCACACATTTGATTGGTAAATCATAGTGTAACGACCTGGAATGACAGTTTATGTGTGGTGTTGGAGTTGTCCGACTTTTTGTGTGGCTGTAAACGCATCACTGGCTAAGTGATACGTGTTGGCGCATGTGTTGATATAACAAAGTTGGTTTTGGTCTGGTTTGTACTACAGAAAATGACCAGTTTTGCTAGATATAATTTTTTTTTACTAATGTTTTGGTGATGTGTTTATGGCCGACAAAGAGTTTTGCTCAGTAAAGTGATGGATGGAATTCATGTCCTCAAAGCGTCTCGACAGACGTTACAATATTTGAACAATGATGACGAAGACTGTTTTCTCTGTCGTGTCCGTGTCGTGTCGAAAATTGTTATGCGCTTATTTTTTTTATTTGATTTTGTGGGTGGTATAGATTTGCCGTGCGCAGAGGACGCTTGAGCAGTGTGCAATTGCACAGGCGCGCACCTTAGAGGGAACATTGGTTATGGGGCACTTTAGCGCTAATGATGCAGGGAACCGAATTTGGTCTAGTGGTTAGCTTTCATGCTTCCTGCCACATACAAAAACATGCAGATAATTGGAGACTCAAAATCGTCCGTAGGTTTTGATGTGAGTGTGAATGCCTAGACCAGGGGTCGGCAACCCAACATGTTGAAAGAGCCATATCGGAGCAAAAATAGAAAAAATCAAAAATTTGTCTGGAGCCGCAAAAAATTTAAAGTCTTATAATAGTGTTATAATGAAGGCAACACATGATGTAAGTGTCTATATTAGCTTACTATCAAAATGACTTTAAAAGTCTTATAATGAAGGCAACACATGATGTAAGTGTCTACATTAGTTATATTAGCCTACTATCAAAATGACTTTAAAAAAGTCTTATATAAGTGTTATAATGAAGGCAACACATGTTGTAAGTGTCTAGATTAGCTGTATTAGTCTACTATCAAAATGACTTTAAAAAAGTCTTATATAAGTGTTATAATAAATAAATGATAAATGGGTTGTACTTGTATAGCGCTTTTCTACCTTCAAGGTACTCAAAGCGCTTTGACACTACTTCCACATTTACCCATTCACACACACATTCACACACTGATGGAGGGAGCTGCCATGCAAGGCGCTAACCAGCACCCATCAGGAGCAAGGGTGAAGTGTCTTGCTCAGGACACAATGGACATGACGAGTTTGGTACTAGGTGGGGATTGAACCAGGGACCCTCGGGTTGCGCACGGCTACTCTCCCACTGCGCCACGCCGTCCCTATAATGAAGGCAACACATGATGTGTCTAGATTAGCTATATTAGCCTACTATCAAAATGACTTTAAAAGTCTGATAATGAAGGCAACACATGATGTAAGTGTCTACATTGGCTATATTAGCCTACTATCAAAATGACTTTAAAAGTCTTTTAATGAAGGCAACACGATGTAAGTGTCTACATTAGCTACATTAGCCTACTATCAAAATGACTTTAAAAGTCTTATATAAGTGTTATAATGAAGGCAACACATGATGTAAGTGCCTATATGAGTTATATTAGCCTACTATCAATATGACTTTAAAAGTCTTATAATTAAGGCAACACATGATGTACTGTAAGTGTCTACATTAGCTATATTAGCCGACTATCAAAATGACTTCAAAAGTCTTATACAAGTGTTATAATGAAGGCAACAGATGATGTAAGTGTCTAGATTAGCTATATTAGCCTACTATCAAAATGACTTTAAAAATCTTATAATGAAGGCAACACATGATGTAAGTGTCTATATTAGCTATATTAGCCTACTATCAAAATGACTTAAAAAGTCTTATACAAGTGTTATAATGAAGGCAACACATGATGTAAGTGTCTAGATTAGCTATATTAGCCTACTATCAAAATAACTTTAAAAGTCTTATATATGTGTTATAATGAAGGCAACACTTGATGTAAGTGTCTAGATTAGCTATATTAGCCTACTATCAAAATGAGTTTAAAAGTCTTATATAAGTGTTATAATGAAGGCAACACTTGATGTAAGTGTCTAGATGAGCTATATTAGCCTACTATCAAAGGCTGATGAAAATATTTGTTGACAGAAATGTTATATTTTAATTTAAATTCTACACATTTTTGCAACATTGGAAATCAATAGTAAAATGGAGGCTTCTCACGGGATGAGAAAACTTCTGGAAATTAGTGGCTCAGAATGGTAAAAGGTATAAATGTGTGTGTGCAAGTTTAAGGAAACGACAGGCTGTCTTCTTCTAATGTATTTATTACAATCTTTGCAAGCTGGGTAACATTTCCTGTGGTCTGGAACAACATGGCACACAAGCAACTTTTATAAGTGCAGCCAGTATTACATACAGATATAAATATAAATACACAGAGGACATAAGTAAAGGAAATTAAATGAGCTCAAATATACCTACAAACGAGGCATAATGATGCATAATGTGCATACGGCTAGCCTAAATAGCAAGTTAGCATCGATTAGCTTGCAGTCATGGATTGACCAAATATGCCTGATAGCAAATCAATCAAATCAACAAAGCTCACTCTTTGTGCATTCATGCACAGTGTAAATTGTTTGGTGGACAAAATGAGACAAAGGAGTGGCATAGAACACGTCTTTCTGTGGCAGCATCGGAGAAAGTTGTACATGTAAACAAACTACGATGAGTTCAAGGATCGCTGAAATGAGTAGGACAAAACGGCGCTTGCCAAATACCCTCATCAGTGAAGCATGTATAACATAAACAGTGGGATTTCTAACAATTAGGAAGGTTTGTGTCATGTTTGTTCTTCTACAGAACATTATTACGACAAAAAACTTGTTTTCATTTTCACACATCTCTGAAAGAGGTCCAGGGAGCCACGCTAAAAAGCCGCATGTGGCTCTAGAGCCGCGGGTTGCTGACCCCCAGTTAAGTATTTGGCTGTCCTGCTTACTACCACTCCCTAAAAACATGCAGGTAATTGGAGTCTCAAAATTGTCCATAGGTTTGGAGGTGAGTGTGAATGCCTAGATGTACCCTCAGGGGCGGGCTTACCATTTGGCAAACACAGGCACGTCTCATAAAAATATGAATTATTTCTGCTATTTATTTATTTTTTGTCTTAATTTGGGCGCTTAAAAATGTGTACAAATTCCTAATCAATCATGGTTGTTTTGACAGCCCCCTTCCCTTGTGGCCGACACGCACGTCCAAAACACACACAAAGCCCTAAAACACTTGCAATACGGAGGAAACACAACTCATTAAATAGGCAGCTCGATGATATTGTTTTGGATAAAAAGTTAAATTAATACAGACAATTTACATTACATTACATTTACATTTCTTTTGGCATCCCTCTCATGTATTTGTAGCTCCCTCTCAGACCTGGCGCCACTGGTAGGGCTTATTCATAGTTATTAATACACAGATCCGCCATCTTGAGCAGGGCATTTGTCAGACCAATCAGACTGGCACCAAAATTCTAATAATTGATAGACTTCTCTCTCAGTTGACTAATGTAGTGAATAGTTATAGCTTCCCCCCTGCCTAAAATGGCTACTAAGATCCCTTTTCATGCAATAGAACCCGCGGCTCCGGAGCCGCATGCGGCTCTTTGATCACTCTGATGCGGCTCAGCTGCATACTTGCTGACCCCCCCGATTTTCCCGGGAGACTTCCGGATTTTGGTGCCTCTCGCAGAAACCTCCCGGGATTATTATTCTCCGATTTTCACCCTAACAATGATAATAAGGGCGTGCCGTGATGGTACAGCATGTAGCGCCCTCTACTGCCTGTATTAACAGCGTGCCAGCCTAGCCTTTTTTTAATGCATCTTCTGCTTGCACACGTAAGCAACAGCAAGGCATACTTGGTCAACAGCCACACAGGTTACACTGATGGTGTCCATATAAAACAACTTTAACACTCTTACTAATAATGCGCCACACTTTGAACCAAAACCAAACAAGAATGACAAACACATTTCGGGAGAACATCTGCACCTTAACACAACAGAACAAACACCCAGAATCTCATGCAGCCCTGACTCTTCCGGGGTACATTATACACTCCTGCTACCACCAAACCCCGCCCCCACCCCAACCCAATGGGACGGCGTGGCGCAGTGGAAGAATGGCCGTGCGCGACCCAAGGGTCCCTGGTTCAATCCCCACCTAGTACCAACCTCGTCATGTCCGTTGTGTCCTGAGCAAGACACTTCACCCTTGCTCCTGATGGGTGCTGGTTAGCGCCTTGCATGGCAGCTCCCTCCATCAGTGTGTGAATGTGTGTGTGAACGGGTAAATGTGGAAGTAGTGTCAAAGCGCTTTGAGTACCTTGAAGGTAGAAAAGCGCTATACAAGTACAACCCATTTATCATTTATTTATTTAACCCTGCTCCCTTACACATCATCCCCCCTCCCCTGTGCGTCGGTTGAGGTGGGCGGGGTTTGGTAGCGGGGGGGGGGTGTATAATGTAGCCCGAAAGACGTTGGAGTGGGGGCGGGGTTTGGTGGTAGCAGGAGTGTATAATGTAGCCCGGAAGAGTCAGGGCTTCATGGGATTCTGGGTATTTGTTCTGTTGTGTTTATGTTGTGTTACGGTGCAGATGTTCTCCCGAAATGTGTTTGGTGTGGGTTCACAGTGTGGCGCATTATTAGTAAGAGTGTTACATTTTTGTATACCTCCACTGTCAGTGTAACCTGTGTGGTTGTTGACCAAGTATGCCTTGCTGTCACTTACGAGAGCAATCAGAAGCCCCATACGTCGTGTTGGGGGCCGCCACGCTTGTTGTAGTGGGTGTTAAATGCTGTACCTTCACGGCACGTTCGTGAGAACAGTTGCCTTGAAATTTGTAGTCTACCGGAAAAATAGGGAGGGTTGACAAGAATGACGCTGTCAAGTGTCATTCGTATAAAACCCGCGGGCCGCGCTAACATCAAATTTTTCATATTAAGGTGTAGACCGGGTGTCTGAGACCCTCGCTTTATACATAGCAAAAAGCAAAAAAAACTTTGTATGCAGTGTTATTTCATGTTAAATTTCAAAAGATTTTTGTGGCTCCCATTGTTTTCTTTAATTTATGAAACTGGTC